>NC_056737.1:84272075-84519575 GCF_019279795.1 Protopterus annectens
TTAACGCTGATATGTTTCTGATAAACTAAGCAGGGAAGTCGTCTTAGACATATTCTGTTCATGTTTCAAAACTTAAGCAGGGAAGTCGTCTTAGACTTATTCTGTTCATGTTTCAAAACTTTCACTACATTTGGGTCTTGTGACGTCAGCAGATATGTATGCAGTCCTATGATTGCAGATCTATGCATATAATCACTTTCAAGGAGGCCTGTACCTCTCTCAGAATGGGAAATATGTAGTTTTGGTATACACTGATTTTTATAAATCATTTGATGAGAACGTTGCATCCTTCTCGTTTTTCTATCCAACCTATCCAACACTTTTTGGGGCCAGTCAGTCCAAGACTGTAAGTTAGGACAGGAAGTGCAAATTGGTTTATAGCTTGGCCTTTGTTACTAGATGTCAGCAATGTTTTCAGTATTAATTTAAGTCTTCTGAACTACTCCTTACTAGGTTTTATTCATATTTGTTCATGTTTTGTTATTATTCCGTCAATTCCCAAGTATTTATACACTACCTCTTGCTCAAGTTCTTTTATATCACATTCCTTTCCCAAACGTATGTTTTCTTCCTGCTTTAAAGGTTACTTTTCCACATTTATCAAAACCAAATGACATTGTTATATCATCTGAAAAAGTTTTAACCACTTGCAGTTGTGCTTTCAGTCCTTCATCTGATGAGGTATAGAGTCTTAAATCATCTACAAAAAGAAAATGAGAAGTCTTTACGCTTTGTTGTTTTCTGGGAACTTTCTTATGGTTCTGATGAGGAGTAGTCTGTTAGCTCTGAGTCTCCTTTTGAGGAATTGTCTTTTGGGGACACAGTTGCTAGGATAATGGTATACTTTAAGTGGGATTCTTCTCTAGTGTCTGATATTCAGAGACAGTATTATGAGTTGCTTCAGGTGGATACTCCTAAATCGTAGTCAGTTCCTTCTGTGTTGGCTGCCTTGTTAGACGCTTTCATTGCTACTTCCATGTCTCTTGATTCTCAGCCTCCTGCACCTAAGAAACCTGATAGGTTTTGTAAGGTTCCTGAAGATTGTCAATTTTTATTTATATGTCCTTCTGCTGATCCTGCTGTGGTGTCAGTCTCTTCTGACAAACCTTCTAAGCCTTAGCCCTCTTCCAAACTTTTGCTTTCTGTTAAGGATAGTAGGGCAATTGAGAGGATTGGTTAGAAAGTTTATACTGCTTCTACTTTGGCTTTTAGGACTGTAAATTACCACACACATGACCATGTATTCTCTGGCCTTGATTGCTCAGGCTTGTCAGGTTATTTCTGACCTTCCTGATTCTGAATGCAAATCCTCTGCCTTATCTGTTTTAGGTTTTGCTCCTCAAGTGACTTGTCACTCTATTAAGTGTAGCTGTGATACTGCTGATGCCTCTTTCAGGGTTGTGGCTTTTGGGTCTGTCGTGAGGCATTATTCTTGGCTTCATCTCCAGTCTTTGAATGAGGATATTAAGGCCAAGTTGTTCGATGCTCCTTTGGATAATAAACATCTTTTTGGAACTGCTGTTGCTGACCTGTTTAAGTCTGTTCAAGAGTAAGGCAAAGCCTTGCAGGACCCTAGACATATTTTTGTTTTTACTATCCCCAAGTTCCAGAGAAATTATCCTTCTAGATCTGCCTTTGTTTGTAGGCAACGCCACCAGGCCTCCAAAGGCAGGTAGGGTGGTAGGCAGACCCCTTCTGCTAAGACTTCTCAGATTTCTGGGGCCCAGAAGCCTCCTTTATCTGAAAAATTTGCTTCTGTTTGCCAATTAGCTCCCCTCATCTCTTAGACCAAGTTCCTTTGCCCTTCAGCTTTCCCTTTGTCTTTCAAATTGGCATCTCACCACTTCAGACTCTTGGGTTCTTTTGATGATCCATCAGGGTTACTTCATAGTATGGAAGTCTCTCCTTTCCTTTTCAGGCATTCCTCAACCTCCTCTAGAGCAACTTCCTCATTTTGCAGAGATTCTAGAGTCCCTGGTCAACCAATAAACCATTCAACCTGTCCCCCCTTCCTAAGTGGGAAGGGCTTTTTAATCCAGGATGATCCTGGTTCCCCGAAAGGAAGGCACTTGGAGACAGGACCTATTCTGGATCTCTCCCTGCTCAGCATCTTTCATGATTTCCCTTCTTTTCAGATGCTTACTCTTCAAACCTTATTTTCTCTTTTACTATCCCATGCTTTTCTGGTGTCTTTGGCTCTGAAGGATGCTTACCTTCATATCCCTATTCACCCTCTTTTCAGGAAGTTTTTATGTTTCTCTGTTTCTTCCTTTCACTTTTAGTTCTCTTCTTTGCCCTTTTGCCTGTCTACTGCCTCAAGGGTATTCATAAAATGCCTAGTTCCTGTGATTGCATTCTGCAGGCTTGAAGGCATTTAGATTTTTGATTATCTAGATGACCTTTGCTTCAGGCGCCGTCTCCCAGTCACCTGTTACAGGATCTGGAGTTCGCAAGCTCTCTTCTTCAAAGTCTGGGGTTCGCTATCAACTTCCAAAAGTCCTTCCTCCTCAGGATCATGTGCATCTGGATGCAGTATTCAGACAGTGCTAATGTTGGCCTCTTTTCCACCTTCAAAAGTCTCTTCTTTTTCTACTGACTGCCATGCCAGCCACAGAGTTTATTTGGGGCCCTGGGATTCATGGCCTCTTCTATTCCATTGCTAATTTTTGCCACACTGCATATGCGGAAGCTTCAGTGGTACCTCAAGTCAGTTTGGCTGCAGCATTGTCACCCTTTGGATTTCAGTATACCTCTTTCCTTGTCTAAAGGGGGGATTTGAGTGGTGGATTAAACAGTTTACTCTCTGCCAAGGCCTACCCTTTCAGCCTCCTGTCCCTTCTCAGGAATTGTTCACCAGTGTCTCAAACATAGGGTGGAGGCTTCATGTGGTCACTTGAAAGTTCAGGGTTTCTGGCACCCCCATCAGAAGTCAGACCATATCAACATCAAAGAGATGAGAGCTCTGATTCTGGCCCTTCAAACATTTCACCCCATGTTCTCTCTAGGTTGCTTGAAGGTGTACACAGACAACACTACAGTGATGTGGTATGTCAACAAGCAGGGAGGAACAAAATCATACCTCCTCTGCAGGATGGCTCTTCAGGCTTGGGGGGGTGGCTGTCCGTTATCAGTTAACTCTTCCGGGTGTGTACATTCCTTCCAAGTGCAAACTAGTGTCAGACTGTCTTAGCAGATCCAAAATACAGGTTCATGAATGGATGCTTCACACAAATGTGTTTCTGAACATTGTGCTATTCCTCCACCTTGGGATTGTAATTTTAGTTTAGAAAAATTGACACAGGCTCCTTTTTGAGCCTGCAGATTTTGCTTCTTTAGAACATTATACCTAGAATACTGTTTTGTTGCTGGCTCTTACTTCTGCTGGAAGAGTTTCTGAGCTCCAGGCCTTTATGGCCATTCTTCCTTTTTTTTTTTTACAAGGACAGCGTATCCCTTCGTACTAATCCTTCTTTTATGCCCAATGTAGTAAATGAGTTATCCTTGAATCAGTTGGTACAACTCCTTTCCTTTTTCCCTTCTCCTTAGTCTGGTAGTAAGAGGTTCCTGTATACCTTAGATTTGCACAGACAGCTCAGACACTATTTGGATAAAAATAAGGCCATTTGCAAAGCTGATCAGCTTTTTGTTTCTTTCATCCAAAGACATTTGGGTTTGGCTGTTTCTAAACAAGCTATCTCCTCCTGGGTATCTAAGGTCATTTCCTTCATGACAAATCTTTGTCTACTTCTTTTGGAGCTCATTTCACTAGGGCTGTTGCCTCTTCTGGTGCTTTCTTCAAGGGGTTGGACACCAATTCCATCCTTGAAGCTGCTATTTGGTCTTCAGTGCATACCTTTACTAAGCATTTTAAGTTAGATATGGTTTCTAGGGCCAGAGGAAGGTTTTGCAAGAACTATTTTATATGGATTTGTTGAAGGCTGTTCTCAGCCTTCCACCTCCCATTCTGTTAAGCTTTTTTCTCTCTCCCTACTGTTAAGAATACTGCAACAGTGATATAAAAGAACAGTATACAGTTGTGTAATATCTTACCATAGCAGTAGATGTCCATCTCTTCACTGTTGCAGTATTCGCTCCCTGCCTCCAACCCCCTCATGTTTGTTCTGGCCTTTGTTTTAGTTTCCTCTTTTTCTTTCTTGATGTAGATGGACTCCTTTGTCCTATGGAGACTGTTCTCTTTTGGGATCATTAGGATTTGGTATACAGACTGAACACTGGGCTGCCCTGGGTGGGAGATCCCTACTGTTAAGAACACTGCAACAGTGAAGAAAAGGACATCTATTGTTATGGTAAAATTTTACATTTTACAATTTTCTTTATCCAGATAATTAGACTACACTGTTATATAGTTGCCAGTTATTTAGCCTCAGAAAATGACAGAAAACCTGTTTTACTTTGCATCTCTTTGTTAATTGCTTTTACTGGCTATAAACTGATTTCTCTTGTAATTTGACCTAAGGGTGGGATGATGCTGTACATGAATTCAGTACAACTTTTCTAAATGTCCTAAGTAGCCTTTCACTTCCTAGAAGGAAGAGACTTAAAACTAATAGTGCAGCTAGTCTATCCAAAAAGTGTAGAATGCTAATACAGGATAGAGAAAAAGCATGGAAAGAATAGCAGAAATATAAAACACCTCAGTATCTTGAAAACTTCAGAATGCTTTGCAATCGTACTAAAAAGCAAATACATGAAGACAAAAACTATGCTATAATAACTTTCAGAATAATTCTAAACACAACCCTAAAAAATTTCGACATCCATTAAAGAAATCTTATATCATGGCCAAAAAATTAACCCAAACCCCTCTCCTGATAACTTACTGCTCAAAACTGCAGTACAGCAGCTGAACTCTTATTTTTACAGATAGTATAGCATCTCTAACCAAGGATTCCTCAACATCTAATCCCAGCCCTGCCGAGAAGTCACTTATCACCACATCCACTTTTACCTTCAAACCTGCGCCCACATCCTATATAAAAGTACTTCAAATGTGCTCTTCTTCAGCTGATGACCTTCCAAGCAAGTACTTAAAATAGCAGCCAATAGCATTGCCTATCCTGTCTCAGTCCTTGTATATAGGTCAGACCAGGAATCCCATGTTCCCTCTCCATGGTAAAAGTCACACCTGCACAAAGGAGGAAATTCAACAGACATAATTTAGATCTATAGCAATCTTATCTCCCCTCACCACAATACTTGAAAAATGTCTTCAGAAACAATTGCTAGACTATCTTCTGCAGGAAGAACTCCTGTCCTCTACACAAAGGGCTCAAACAGATGCCATATGCTGCTCTGTTAAAGAAACTCCAGCTCTATTCAGTGGCATACCGCCTGCTCAGAGGCGATCTGTGCCTGACGTATAAAGCCATGTCCAACCCGGAATTAATGGACATGCTGCACCTCAGAAAATCCAAATCCCATCGAGCTACACGCTCGAGAGACTTGAACCTCAGCACTGAAATAAATAGGACATGCTGGAGGGACAGATTCATAACCCAGAGGCTCCCTTCACTCTGGAATAAAATCCCAGTCCAGGTTAGGCAGAGTCCCTCATTGACTCTTTTCAAGAGGAATCTTGATGAGTGGATGGGAGATCATAGGTTTACCCCGGGTATCACTTCTGTGTCACTGTTAGACAGAGGCACAGTATACTAACCTCGAAAAAGGGTATCGCAAAATTAATTTAAAATGGGTGGCTAAAGCCAAACACACTCTGGCTAGGCTTATAAATGCCCTAGGGCAGATAGCCTAGTATGAACCTATGAACAACATAGCTTCCATCCTTTCCATTGTACCAGCACTATCACTGCCATTCTACCCTATATAGATTCTGTCAATAAAGCTAGAGATAATTGTAAACTAGTCTCTTCCTTATTTCAAGATTTGTCTAAATCCTTTGACACAGTTTGTTGTAGCAAATTTCTTCCTCAAATGTCCACACTAGGTCTCTCCCAGGGGTCTATATTATATCCTCAAATGCTTAAAAAAACGAACGCTGATTGATCGAACTTATTTTCGTGAAACTGCAAAATATCGAAGCAGCAGAAACTCGAATTTTTTCCTAGGGAAAGAATTCGGTTGTCCGTTTCTGTTGCTTCGGTATTTTCAGTGTTATGGTGGAAAGTTACTGGTCGGATTCAGGTAAGTGTGCAATTGTGTGGATGTGAGTGTTAGGGTGATTTAGGTGATTTAGGGTTAGGACTCGGGTTAGGTTTGTGTGCGATTGAGTGGACATGAGGGTTAGGGCAGATTTAAGTGAGTTAGGGTTAGGGAGCGGGTGAGGTGAGTGTGTGATAGTGACGGACCTTAGGGTTAGGGTTTGGGTTAAGGTAAGTGTGTAGTTAGTGGTATGTGCATAGTTTAGTGTAGGGTTAGGTATCAGATTTTAGGTGTATGTGTGTGGATTTCTGTTTGTTTGGTGTGCTTGTGTTGTGTGTATGTGTTTTGGATCAGTGATTTTTTTCCCTGGGAAAACAAATTGCTGATCTGACAGTTTTAGATTGTAAGCTTTCACTTAAATTAGGTCGATCAATCAGCGTTCGCTTTTTTAAGCGTTCGATGATGTAATGTAGACCCTCTCCCAACCCATCCTTCTGTGGTTCAAAATCTACCTGTCCAGTAGGTATCATGCAGTAAAATATCACTCCCTTCTGTCTCCTTACCTCCCAGTTACCACCAGTGTACCACAAGGCTGTGTTCTTTGTCTCTTCCTCTTTAACATTTTCACCAGAACCCTATAAACTTCCATACAACAGGTCACCCTAATACAATACACAGATGATTATACTCTCATTTGCACATCTGACAGCATGGTACACTCCAAACAATTACTCAGGAAGCTTTAACAGCCACTGAAACATGGATCCGTAACTATTACTTTTCTCCCCAAATTCCATTTTTATGAAAAAAACAAAATTTAAAGTCCTCTCTTTCGATAATACAGCCATTGAATTAACTTCTCATAGCAAATTATTAGGGATGATAGCGGATGATTGTCTTACATTCGACCTGCATATACAAAATTGCATAAGAAAAACTCATAAAAAACTAGGGATGCTTTACAGAGCCAAAAATGTTCTCAATAATGCAAATAAAACTAAACTTGCCACTACTTGTCTCCTCCCCACACTTTCTTATGGTGCTCCATATGGCACTCCCATCCTTACTAACCTCCAGGCTTCACAAAAATTAAAACTTGAACAACACTATAATAACGTTACTAAATTTGTAGCAAATACCCCTTTCAGAACATAGGTAGGTACTAGGCTATCTGCCCGAAGGCATTTATAAGCCTAGCCAGAATGTGCTGGCTTTAGCTGCCCACTTAGATTAGTTCCCTGTGCGTCTGTCAAGCAGAGCCACTGAAGTGGTCCCCGGGGTAAACTTTCTGTTCCCCATCCATGCATCAAGGTTTCTCTTGAAGAGTGCTAGCGAGGAGCTCTGCCTAATGTAGATTGGAATCTTGTTCCAAAGCATGGGAAGTCTCTGGGACAGGAATCTATCCCTCCAGCACGTCCTATTTATTGTTGTGGTGAAGTTTAGATCCCTAAAGTGTGTGGCTCAAGGGGATAAGGTTTTCTTTAGGTGGAGCATGTCCATCAATTCTGAGTTGGACATGGCCTTGTATGTCAGGCAGAGATCACCTCTGATCAGGCGGTATGCAACCGAGTACAGCTGGAGTTTCTTCAGTCGAGCTGCATAGGGCATCTGTTTGAGGCCAGTGATCCTCTTGGTGAGGTACTTCTGTGGTCTTTCCAGCTGTTGCAGATGTCTTGTAAGGTACATCCCAAATGGGGCATTGTACTCTATGATGGGTCTGACGAGTGATGAGTAGAGGGGCACAATGACCTCTTTTGATCTGGATGAAACCCTTTTGTGATTAGGTGGGCTACATAGAAGGATTTTCTAACCACTTTGGCAATGTGGTAATCAAAGTAGAGATTACTATCTACTTGAGTCCCCAGATCCCTTATTATGTTTTCCATATTTAGGGGACTACCACCTATGTGGTAGTTTGTGGGTACTTTGTTATTTCCAAAGGGAATAACTATGCACTTTTTGGCATTTAGCTTGAGGCCATGATTTTGACACCAGGTATTCGTCTCAGTGAGACGCTTTTGGAGGATGTTTGTGTCAGCTGGTGAGTCAGTTATAGCCCCTAGTTTGCAGTAATCTGCGAACTTGGTCAGCCATAGTCCTCGTGTGCTTGTCTGTACCTCTGAGAAGTATATGCTGAACAGGAGGGGTCCTAGGACTGAGCCCTGGGGAATGCCACTTGTAACTGGTTTAGAGTCAGACCTAGCTCCCGCAACTCTCACCATGTGGGTTCTGTCCGTGAGCCAATTGGCAACCCATCTTGTGACGTAGGGGTTTATGTTCAGGCTGGTGAGCTTGTCTATAATACCAGAATGGGGAATGGTGTTGAAGGCCTTTGAGAGGTCTAGGTAGGCTATGTGTACCAGCTTTCCCTCGTCTGTAGCCTTGGTAACTGTCTCAAAGAAGTCCACCAGGTTTAGGAGGCATGATCTGCCCTTAACAAAGACGAACTGGGTAGGGTCCAGTGTTTGGAGGTTTCCAATGTCTCTGCTAATGAGTTCCATGATGATGCGCTCCATAGCCTTGCAGACCAAGCTAGTCAGGCTTATAGGGTGATAGTTCCCGGGGTCTGTTGTGGCTCCACCTTTGTGGAGCGGAATAACCGTTGCTGTGCTCCACTCTATGGGTACATAGCCTGTGGAGATGCTGAGTTTGAACAGTGTGTTTAGGTTAGGGGTTATTTCGTCTTTGAGCTCGTGTAGGACGCAGCCTGGGACACCATCCGGTCCCATTGATGCTGTGTTTTTGGCTTTGGAGAAGGCTGTTTTAACCTGAGTGTTTGTGATTTTAGGGGCTCTACATTCTTCTGGTATGGTTATGGGCCCTTTTGGGGGTGAGTGGGGGGGGGGAGTTTGCACTGAACCTGTCTGCCAGGATGTTGGCAGTATCGGTTGGTTTAGTGTATTTTGTGCCATTCTGCACTAACTCCGAGTAGATCTGAGCATTGCCACTTAGATTCTTTACATTGCTAAAGAATGCCTTGTAGTTATCTTTGGAGTCCTTGGCAAGTTTTCTTTCAAAGCTCGCCTTGGACAATTTTATAAGGGATCGTAGTTTCTTGCTGATACTGATCAGGGATGTCTTCCCTTCTTGGGATTTTACTCTTTTCTGTACTAGTTTCCTCCTTCTATTGTATAGCTTGTTTATGGCAGGGGTCCACCAGACTGGTTTCGTTTTCTTGGAGGAGTGAATCTTGGTTTTGCTTGGGATAGCACGATCCATACATTCTTGTAGGTGCCCATAGAATGCATTAGTAAAGGAATTTGCAGCTTGGACAGCGTTATTCTTTAGCATGGAGGCTTGAAACCTTCCACCTCCGTCTTAAGTAATGTGAAGTTTGCTTTTGAAAAGTTTTTCACGGTGGTTTCCTTGTCCGGGGGTGGGGGCAGAATGTGGATATCCAAAGTGGTTTGTTTATGGTCAGATCTAACCAGCGAGGGGTTGACCTCCAGTGTGGAACATCAGTCGCCCATGTTGGTGATGACCAGGTCCAATATGTTGTCACCTCTGGTGGGAGTGTTGACCAGTTGTTCCATGGTGTTTGAGTTTATAAATTCTAGGAAATGTTGGGCAAGGGAGTTAGTACTTGAGTAGTTCTCCCAGTTAATGTTTGGGTAGTTGAAATCTCCCAATATTAGGGTGTTTGGTAGGACCTTTATGTTACCCAGTGTTTCCAGAAATGCAGAATGGGGGTCCTGGGACATGGTGGGTGATCTGTAGCAAGCTAGCCTAAATAAATTTGAATTGCAATTTTGCCCATTGTTAGTTGCACGTGGATAATCTCTGAAGCATCGTGCTGTACCACTAACCTGGAGGTGTGGGTTCCTGTTACTGCACATATATCGATTTTCTCCATACTGAGGAGTGCCTCGAGTGCATGCATTTTGAGGTTTAGACTTCTGGCATTGAGTAGTATTACCCTCAGATTTTTGTGCTATTTTCGGCAGTGGGTATCATATTACTGTATAGCACTGAAAAGCCTAAATTAGTTAGAACTACCCCATCAAATAACATATAGTACACAACTTGTTACCACCATAAAGTTATCCAGCATCCGTCTGTCCAGCACTAAAATCAATTCTGCTCAACCGTGTTCCCAGTCGATGATTGCAATCCAGTGACCAAAAACCTTGTGTCTGTAAACCAAGTTATCAAATCTGCTGAGCATTGTCTATATGTGTACAGGGTTAATAAACCCTGGTACTCCTTACCTGTGTCCATCAGATCAGTACCCTCCCACTCATCTTTTAAAAACACTCTGGAACACTTCCTACCTAAAATCTGTTCTTTTCTTGCTCAAATGTGAATAAGTGCCTTTTTATTCCTTATACCTCCTTACTCTCCCTTCTTCACTTACTTTCTTGCTTCTGTCAAATTCTCTTCCGTGATTTATCTCTAAATATACCATACGCCTGTTTTTCTTTCACTTCATATTGCATTTCCTGTTTGTATCAGACTAACGTACCTCTAATTTCTCTGCAAACTGTCTAAAATTTCTCTTAATATCAAATGATTGTCATATACTGTATCTGTTTTAACCAATTTTTTTGTATTATCTCTAGTTTATTATAATTACTTACACTGCAGATGTCTTTGTTTTATTTTTGAAGATTGTAAAATTATTGATCTTAAAATGTTTTGTAATAATTTGAGCTTTTCTCCTTGGGCCTCCACTGAAAATGGATTGTAACTAGTCATACTTTCTCAGTAATCTAAAGTAAGTAAATACATATATATTTCTGCATGCCCATCTTTAAAAAGTGATTGCACTCAGAATTTCATGCTGGGACTGTAACACTAGAGGGTGACAAAGTTCAGCTTGAATCAAAGCTAGATTTCATTGTCAAACTAGGATGTATATTCAAGTCACCATTCATTTTTCATGTCTTTCAGCCTGAGAAGCCTTCTATTTAATTTCTGCAGCCAGCAAAGTATTGTCATAGTCTAGGGTTGCCACCTTTTCAAATGGGCAAAGTGGGACATTTTTGGTACACACATCAGATTTCAAAGGCTGACACATACCCACGGTCAGTACAAAAGTTAGAACTTAAATTTCTTGCCTAAATAAAAGCTTAATCTTGTAGCATTTTAGTTGCTTATTCTGTTTCTTATAACATTTAGGTATTTTAGATACAGAATAACTGTTTTATGCAACTATTACATAAAATATAGGAAATAATTTTGTCCTAAAATCTCAGGACATTTGCCATTTTTACATTTTTTTGTCAGGACACAACTGCCCAAAGAGGGACTGTCCCTCGCAAAGTGGGACAGGTGATAAGCCTATCATAGTCATCATTTCCTTTTACCCCAAATAATTTTTCGACAGCTGTAAATAAGTTATTTTGCCTTATTTAAAAAGTGTAAACCTTGCATTAATTACTTAATTTTGAAAGTCTGCTGTCTATTCAGTACTTGCAATCCATATGTTGAAATCACCTTATCTGCAAACAGACATACATGTGATGTTTTAGTGGCTGCTGCAGTTAAATGGCAATATGCTTTGTAGGCTAGATGTGCTTGGAGACCTAATGGAATATGGAATACTGCTGTTTAAAAAATTGTGACCTTCCATCCACATCTATTAAACTTCAGAATACTCCTCTGTGGCAGTGTGTCGCAGCTGTCTGTTATATAGTTATCCATTACTTAATTGTAAAGTTTTTAATTATTACTTTTTGTAGCAGGGAGGAAGCATGCATTAGCTGAAATGTTAGCTATGTTATTTAGTTTTTCACAGAGTTTAAATTTTTTTTTTTCTTTGATGCCATCTCCCCAAGTTGAGTGACACTGTGTCATTCCTAAAATTGAATCACTTAAAGGTGGCTTCCCTCAATGCAGGAAGTCTAAAAAGTAAATTGTCTGATCTTGAGGCACATTTCAAAAGCATCCGTGTCTGCGTTTTTACCGAGACTTGGTTTAAATGTAAATAGAACCCCCCCCCAACCTGGGTTTTCTGCTTTCATGTTTTCAGACCCATAGACACCTGTGGTGGAGTTTCCATATTTGTCAGAGAATGTATTCCCTCCAGGCGGATCTCTAGGGACACACAAAATGAAATCCTTAAAGTACAGATCACTCTAGATAGGATTAGCTATTAACTAATAGCTTGCTACAGAGCACCTTCTCTGTTCACTGGTGACCATGCATGATTCAGCATTTTAAATGATCTCCCTGTTAGCAGAAACTGTTATTATTTTGAGTGACTTTAACTACTTTTTGGTAAACTGGGACACCTATACTTCCATTGTTTGATATGCCTCAAAATTATTTGACTTAGTAAACAAAAACTCCATTGAGCATTTGATAAACAGTCTTACTGGAGGGCACAGCATTCTTGACCTGATTTTTACAAATATATCCACCACTTTCACTGCTTCTCTGGTATCTTTCTCCTCAGTGAAGTCTGACCACAAACATATGATCCTCTCCTTTACACTCCAAAAAGCCCTAACAGCAAACCTCACAGAATTTGAAGATTATAAATGTGTCATCCTCAATCTACTATGGGATAAAATATAAGAATTCACTTTTGACTGCACCACCCTGACCTTGATACAGCAGCATACTTCACAAAGGAATTTTACATCTATTTAGGAAAATGAATAGAGTTAACAGTTCCTACCAAGACCAGGTGGTATGGGAAATTCAAAAATAAACAACCCAAAAAAAAAAAATCAAGAAACTCCGTAAGGTATAGAGGTAATTTAGAACCCCTCTTCTCAAAGAAAATATCAAAAGCTTTATAAAAAAAAAAAAAAATTTGAAAAACACTTTCAAATCCAATAAAAGAGCCCATGACTTTCAGCTGGTTTCTGAAGGGTCTGTGTTACGTGATCGAATGGTCAAATATTCAAACACGTAATAGTCGACCAATAATAATCGAACCATTACAATGTCGAACGGAAAATACAAAACAGAAAAAAACACCTAAACAAACCATTTAAATGCTTTACGCAAGGGGGCAAGCCCCCCTGCAGCCCCCACACCCCCGCTACTTAAATATACCAACTCCGAGATCGCACTACAGTGCAGACTATGGAAAACTTCCATTTCCGCACTGTACGCCATTGAACCATTTGACATTGTGGCAGTTCGATTATTACGGGTCGACTATTACGTGTTTGAATATTTGACCATTCGATCACGTAATATAGACTCTTTCTGAAACCAAATATAAAACTAAGAAACAGTACATTGGTTTAAACTTCTTCAAACTTGACACTTCCTGTTTTCAAACAGACATTTCCAACTTCCTTGCAAAACAAATTTAGTGTCATCCCCCCCCCCCCCCCCGTGACTCCTATCCAAAGCATGGAAATACCTAAATCCTTTACACCTATTTATTCTAAAGGTCATTTAGTGAAAGTACTAACCAAGACCCAAAATGCTTCCTCATCAAATCTAACAGTATATCTTGCTACTTGAGTAGTGTTAAACAGGTCCTTGCAGATCCACTCCTTAAACTGCTTAAAACCCAAAATCTGATGATGACAATTTTCATATTATCCTTGACAATGGGGGCTCTCAGTTCTGAGCACTGGAACTGACTCGGCCGTTACTTCAGCTCATTCAGGTCAAAAACTCTCAAGCTACACCTCTACCCACAGTTCTACTCTCCTGGTTACCCCAGATCTCATTTGCTGCTTTTTTAGACAGACACGTTTGGCATACCTCTCGAGCTATGTAAAGTTTTCCAATATTTTTTCCTTAGGTTTTTCTCTCTTCTGTTAATATTGCCTTGTAATTCCTATACTTTTCTCTAAATACTTTTTTATTCCTATCACTCTATGCTTGTAATTTTCTTCTTCTTGTAGTACTTCTTCCGGGGGGGGGGGGGAACTACAATGGAAGACACCATCCATGCGGCAGAGGTGGTCCGCAGAACCAGGGCCTCAGGGATTCCTTCCCAGGTAAGCCCTTTCAGCATTCCTGAAAGGAAGCCCAATTGTCTTCCTCTGGAGGAAATCGGGGTACACTTATCCCTACACTAAAATGCCTGGTTAAATATAATAACAGATTCTTGGGTGCAGAGGATCATTTCCAGAGGTTTTACCATACCCTTTTCTTTTCACTCCCACCATATGCAAAAAAAAATCTCTGATGTTCCACCCAGTCAGAGGGAACTAGCAGTTCTAGAAATTCAAAAACTGCTAGAGAAGAGAGTCATCCAAGATGTCCCACCAGACCAGAAAGAATCTGGAACTTACTCAAGATTCTTTTAAGTGTCAAAAACGACAACGGACTGCAGACCAGTTTTGGATCTCACTGTATTGAACAAACCAGTTCAACAAACAAAACTCCAGATGGTCCAAGCAACAATCTTAGTAAACAGACTAAAAAAGATAATTCTTAGCATTATTTCACCTGAGCAGTCAGGCTTTATACAAGAGAGAGAAACCTGTGATAATGCTCTAACTTTGGACACAATGATGAAGCTTTCCAGTCTCCAGAAACAACTAATATACGCTCTTGCGATAGATGCATCTAAAGCATTTATAGGTAGGTACTAGGCTATCAGCCTAAGGGTCTAAGTAAGCCTAGCCAACAATGTTCCCTGGCTTACGCCACCCAAGAATGTTAATTTCCTGTGCCCCTGTTGAGCAGAGCCACAGAAGTGATCCCTGGGGTGAATTTCGTATTTCCCATCCACTCATCAAGATTTTTCTGGAAGAGTGCTAATGAGGAACTTTACTTGACTGTGTTACGTGATCGAATGGTCAAATATTCAAACACGTAATAGTCGACCCATAATAATCGAACCATTACAATGTCGAACAGAAAATACAAAACAGAAAAACCCACCTAAACAAACCATTTAAATGCTCTACGCAAGGGGGCAAGCCCCCCTGCAGCCCCCACACCCCCGCTACTTAAATATACCAACTCCGAGATCGCACTACAGTGCAGACTATGGAAAACTTCTTGTTCCAGAGCATAGGAAGTCTCTGGGACAGGAATCTATCCCTCCAGCATGTCCTGTTTATTGTGATGACAAGGTTTAGGTCCCTAGAGTGTGTAGCTCAGAGGGATTATGATTTCTTTAGGTGTAGCATGTCCAACAGCTCTGGATTTAACATAGCTTTATATGTTAGGCAGAGATCTCCTCGGAGTAGGCGATATACTATAGAGTAAAGCTGGAGTTTTTTGAGACTGTCATTGTAGGGCATCTGTTTGAGGCCAGTAATCCTCTTTTTGAGGTACTTCTGTGGCCTTTCCAGCTGCTGTAGATGTTTTGTGAGGTACATTCCAAAAGGGGCGTTGTACTCTATAATGGGTCTAATGAGTGCCAAATAGAGGGGGAACAATGACCTCTTTTTTCCTGGATGAGAACCCTTTTATGATGAGGTGTGCCACATAGTAGGATTTCCTGACTACTGTGGTGATGTAATTATCAAAGGAGAGACTACTGTCATTTGATAGAATGAATCATAGTTTTCTGTTTACAGTCCTACCTTATTTTAACTGGCCATAAAACTTTATAACTTCAATTAAAACCCTTTACCTTAATCCAAGCACAGCTTTATTTATTAATAAAACATATTCCAAAAGAATAAACATCTATAATGGGGCTAGACAGGGTTGTCCATTATCACCATACCTTTTCAACTTATACATAGAACCCCTTTTCCTCCTTATAAAACAAAAAAGTATCATCTTGTTCCAAATTTATTTAACAATAAAATCGCTTTTTCAGCATTTGCAGATGACCTGAATAAAACTCGATTAACCATTTTTCAAAATTTTCTAACTATGAAATTAATCTGGACAAGTTTTCCATATTCCCATTAAATTCATTTTGCTATACAAACCAAATTTTCCTGGATTTGGAAATAAAACTCAGTCTCTCCTTAAAATACCTTGGGACTTCTTTTCAATCTAGTAGAAAGCTCTTTCTTCAAAATAATATTTTGAAACTACTGTTGAATTTAGAACAAGACATTCAGAGATGGAGTGTTCTAAAATTATCCTTCCTTTCAAAAGTAGCAATTATCAAAATGAGCATGCTCCCAAGGATATTATTTCATCTCAGAGCCTCTAACATAATAATTAATAGTAAATTATTCAAGAAAGTTAATGCACTTTTATTAAAAATTTATTTGGCATCCTAAATTGATTAGAATAAGTTACCAGAAACTAATTCATCATAAGGTAAATGAAGGATTTTAGTTTTTATTACGATATTATATGTGCAAGTAGAGTTTTAAAAATTTCAGATTTCGATCTGCAAAAGAAAGAGTGGCCACTGATTTGGTTACATTTTTGGTATAATTATACTTAGTCGTGTAAACTCAACCCTAAGGCCCTACCATTCCTCAGTAAATATAGTCTTAAAAATTGTAAAATTCACACTTCGTTAAAACTCTTTGTCTTAACATTACACAAACTGCTGGACTCCCTGGACTTATGCAAAGCATTCTGGATGTTGCAACCATTTCATTTAAACCCTAACATTAAACTGAACAATGAAATGTTAAACTTAAACATGTTCCCCTCTCATTAGGGAGAAAATCCTATGGGGCATTTATGAGTTTAGGAATATGTCTCTGGAAGAGACAAGGAAGGCTTTAAACCTTCCAAGGAGCTAGTCATAATTTTAAGACGAATTAGAGATTTAACAACTTCATTGACAAAAGATCTTGAAATTCAGGAAAATAATCTAAATACATTCAAACTTTTATGGTTGCTACTACTTTCAAGAAAAAAAAATGTTAAACTCTTATAAATTGATTTCCCAACTCACGTACCAGTCTTCCATTATAATGTCAGATTACTGGACGAAACAATTTGCTGAGATCACTGATAGTCAGAAATTTCAAGCCATTAAAGCTACTTTGAAATTAACTTTCTATAAAAAACTCACTTATACTCAATTAGTGACTTATAATCATGCCTACTTAACTCCAGTTAATATGAATATGTTAAACGCAAAAATGTCTCCTGATTGTCCACATTGCTGGCTTCAGAAAGCAAATTTATTTCACACTTTCAGGAGCTGTAAATGCACATATAAACTCTGGTGTTCACTGAGAGCTAGGCTTGAGAAGATGAGTTATGAAAAATCCACCCTTTCATGGGAATTCGCACTATTACACATCACTTTGAAAAAACTTCCAAAATTAAAGCTTCATGTATTAATTACCATCTTCTCATTACTAGAATTATACATCACTCAGAACTGGTTGGACAGGGGTTAGCGTTCATGGTCAAGCTTCAGTCAAATGGCAATCAAATACATTATTGCACATAAGTTAAATCCATCCAGGCTTAATAAACAACTATATTTTTGTACAATATTGGAAGGCCCTCCTTCATACTGTTTTATTATAAGTTAGGCAGAACGCAGTTTTTCAGTACAGTTCAATTGTCTTTGTAGTCTTTATTCTTCATGTGACAAGCTACTCTGTATTTCAAATGCAAGTAGTAGTTGAGTAAGTCATATAAGCATATTTTCTTTTGAAAATCTCAATATGTCACTTACTGTATATAGTGTATATAGGTTATTATGTTTTAGTGTTATGTCTGGCTATTTTCTGTTATATTTTTTGTGAATTGCTTTGCCTCAAGCTTTGTTTTAACAAACATTAAGCATGTCACTATCATAGCATATCTAATAGTTTTCTTTATGTATGTTTTAAAAGAAAATAAGGAAATATTTGAAAAAACTCCAGATGGTCATGGTACAGTCCATTCTTCTGTTTTTAGAAAAGGATGACTGGATGTGCTTGATAGATCTTCAGGATGCGTATTATCACATAAAAATGGACAAGAGCTCCAGAAAGTTCCTCCGCTTCTGTCTGGGAGCCAGTCAATACCAATTCATGGCACTGCCCTTTGGTATCACCACAGCCCCCCATGGTGTTCACTAAATGTGTGGCAGTAGTAGCAACTCACTTGAGACTGCAAGAATTCCTGGTGTTTCCATACTTGCATGACTGGCTCATTACTGCTCTGTCCAGGCATCGATTAATAGAAGCAAGGGATTATGTTCTCCAGACCTGTGCATACTTCGGAATAACGATAAATTATGAAAAATCTCAACTGACTCCAACTCAGAATTTAGAGTTTATAGGGGCAGTACTAAATATGACAACATCTGCAGCATCCCTTCCTCCTCTCTGTGAGATTTCAGAAAATTAGAACACAGGTTCAAAAAATAATCCACAGCAAGAAAGTACCTGTTTGTCTAATTTTACATGCTCTAGGTTCCATGGCAGCGGCAATAACTCTCGTTCCTCTAGCAAGATATCACATCAGAATTCTGCAGTGGCTGCTTGCATCTCAGTGGTCAGTGCTATACCAACCCATGTCAAACCAAATTGTGATCACCAATCATTACAGAAAAGATCTTGCTTAGTGGATACATTCCAGAGATATTCTCCAGGCATGCTCCTTCGTCTTTCCAGAACCCAAGCCCATAGTGACCACAGGCGCCTCCCAGATAGGGTGGGGGGTATTTTCTTGGCAAGACTGTCCAAGGCACTTGGTTTCCTTTAGAGGCCAACTTGCATATCAATGTTCTGGAGCTAAGAGTGGTGCTTTTAGTGTTCAAAGCCTTTCAAACTGCTCTTTCTGTGGGAACAATTGCTATTCAAACAGACACTATGTCAGCAGTTTGATATATCAACAAACAGCAAGGAACCAAATCTTACCCACTTTGTCGAGAAGCACTCAGTATGGCAGTAGACGATCTCTTCCAAACGATAATGCATATTCTGGGGAGTTCCAATGTGATAGCAGACAAACTGAGCAGTGTGTTCTTCTGCCTCACAAGTGGCCTCTCAATCCAAATATGATGGAAAAGATTTTCCATCAGTGGGGCCAGTCTTGCTGAGACCTTTTTGCCTCATCTCTGAACAACAAGTGCAGCAACTACTTTACCATGATCCCCTCTCTGGGGAGGTCAACAAGAGATGCTGTTCTCCACACTTGGCACTCCGAACTCCTATATGCCTTTCCCCGGTACCTCTAATCCCAAAATTCTTACTGATAGCACTCAAGTTGAAGAGCAAAGTAATCCTCATTGCATCTTATTGGCCTTAACAGATATGGTTCCCCTTTCTTTGGCCTGAACTGATTCAACAACCTTAGACTCAGGACCTGGTTCCAGACCTTCTGCCCCATCCAGAGGGATTAGTTCGTCCAAACATTCTGAACCTCAAGCTGACAGCATGGTTACTCAGGTTCCATTAATTGCCAGGTGAGATGACCTTTCTTCCCAGGTACGTCAGATTCGCCTAGCTTCTCATAAGCCATCTGCCTGTAAGCTTTGTACTAGTAAATGGAAGAAATTTACCCTTTGGGCTTGTGAAAGGGATACTGACCCCTTTTCTGCATCTATTGATAGGATTTTAAAATTCTTAGCTTCTCTTTTCAGTGCAGGAGCTTCTCTGTTTACCATTAAAATTCAATTAGCAGCAATTTCAAATTCCCATAATGGTTTGGAAGAAAGCTCCTTGGCTTCTCATAAATTTTGTAAGTCCTTTTTAAAAGGAATACTACTGTTGAGACCTCCTTTTAAGGAACCTACTCCACCTTGGGATCTAATTCTAGTTTTACAAACCATTGTACAATCCCACTCTGCACCATCTGTAGACTGTGGTCTAAAGTATTTGTCATGGAAAACTTAATTTTTGCTGGCAATAACTTCTGCCAAAAGGATTTCAGAAATACAAGCCTTATGTAGACCACCTTATTTGATTTTTCACAAAGACAGAGTTTCCTTGAGGACAAATCCTACTTTTCTGCTTAAGGTAGTGTCAGAGACCAGTATCAATCAGACTATTAATTTGCCAGTATTCTTTCCCAATTTTATGAACAAAGGTAAATACTGTTTGCATTTGTAAGATGTTCACAGACAATTATGTTTTTATCTACACAGAACTAAAGACATAAGAAAATCTGACCAACTGTTTATCTCCTTTTCAAGTGCAAGATCTGGTAAACCAGTCAGCAAGGTGACCTTAGCCAGATGGCTCAAGGATTGTATATCCTTGGGTCTTCCAAGATGGCTGCACATTGAGTAACAGCTTGTTTCTAGCTCTCCCAGTGTGAAAACAGGAACTTTGCAGAGAAGGTCAGTAGACTTGTGTTTATGGGTAAATTTCAGTAACTGGCTGGTAAGTGCACTGCTTGGATGCCAGGAATAAAGAAATACAGAAGACCTGGAAAAAATCAGCTACAAAAAGTGAGGAAGAAATATTGACTGGGCAAAGGTTCTGGAGCTGTTCAGCAAAAAGGAATGTAACCTTCAGATATGACTTCCAATAACCTTCAGGAAGATATAAGACAACTGCTACAGACCTGGTCAAAATAAACAAAACACTGATGGAGTATATCAAAACAAACAACAAAAGGCTGGACAAAATGGAAGAAGCTTTAAACATATATTCAGATGAGATGGTAAAGCTGCAAAAATCAGAAGTCGAATGAAGAAAAGGCTAGCTGAATATGAAACTGCTCAGGAAGAGATGTTACAAAAATAAGATGATGGAGCATGGAGGGAAAACCTGAGATTTTCAGCTATACCAGAGAAGATGGAAGGAACAGACTGCATTAATTTTATGAAAGCACAAATAAGGAACTGGACTGGTATTCTACAACAGGAGTTAGTTGAAAGGGCACATTGTGTGTGTCTCCATACCTAGCTATAAGAAAGCAACATAGACCTTTAATAGTAAAGATGCAATCCTATCAGCAGGAGTTGATTCTGAAAACTATGGCAGAAGGACAAAATACTAAAAGTGTGAGACAGCAGCGTGTTTGTGAAGAATGATTACACATTGTACACTAGGCAGAAGTAGAGTGAATTCATTCCACTGTTCAGGGCATGTCAAGATGCAGGTGTGAGATTTAAACTGCTATATCCAGCTGTCTTTAAAGTATTCTTCCCTGGAAGGACAAAATAAGTTTTGATGAAGTGCATGAAGTACAAAAGTAAGAAGTACAAAAGTTTGTCCAACAAAAAGTAAGCTGTAAAACAGAAGATTCTGCTTCTTGTTATTTTGGTAATAAAGATCACAGAGAGACTAGACTGTACCTATGAAACATTTTCCAGTATTGCAACATAAAAGGTTGGAGAGAAGGAAGGGAACACAAGAGTTGACTAGAAGAATTGAGAGTACATTGGAAATGAAGCAGAGACAGGATTTGGGCAATGGAGAACAGTAACAAAACCAGTAACTTACTGTGGGATTACAGTGTGATAATTATAAGTGAAAAATGTGATAGAACAAGAAAATTTGGAAATATTGAACTTTTTCAAAATTTGTTGGACTTGTGGGGAACTCTAAAGTATATGCCCAACTTCATGTCATTAATGTTTGGAAAATTGCTTTGGGGAGGGGAAGAGAGGGGAGGAATCTAACTGTAGGTAAAGAAAAACATGTTATTTTCTTAATAGTACTGTAATTGTGGTATATTATTTTCTTTCCATGCTATTGTTAAGTGTAATGGGGATTGTAAACAGGTGGTGCTGTTTTTTTCTCCCCTCGTTTGTTGTTCTTCTTGTACAGTTTTGAGAAATAGACCCTGGTAAAAAAGGCATGACAAAGTTTAAAAAAAATTAATGTGCTTTTTTCTGATTCTTGCATGGGGAAATGACTGGATTAAGGACCTTAGATTGATTAGTTTTAAGAGAGAGCAAGTAAATGAAGAATAATTTTGAATATTATTAGGCTTTATTATAGCAAATGCATGAATAATTAGTAGCAATTCTGCAGCTGTTCTTCATGTTTTCATGGAAACAATCTGTTAAAGAGAAACTGGCTGCCTAGTTTTCATGTGTCCATTGAGACAATCTGCTAAAGAGAAACCGGAGACAGTCTAGTGGAAAGGGATTGGCTGAGGGGAAAAGAAAAGAGAAATTGGCTAGAACATAATGTTCTCTGAAAGCATTCAGGGGTTTTCCCAGCGGGGAGAGCTTTATAGATAAGATAAAACCAATAAGATTTGAAGTAAAGTTTTCTCATTTTTTTAATGCAGTAGGGCTACTAATATAAACAGGTGATTTTTTTTCTTTTCTTTTTCTCCCTTCTCTCTTTTTCTTTGTTCTGTTTTAAGGAATTGCAGTGTAAAAAAAGGAGGAGGAGGAAGAGTGGGGAAAGAGAGGAAAGGTCTGGTTAAGAGAGTATAACAAAAGAACAATCCATGTGCTTTTTCCCATGCTTGCATAGGGAAATGACTGGGTTACGTCCCTAGGCATTATCCACTAACAAGTTTATTACAAAGCATGAAAATGAAAAAGAATATTGAATATTATAAGGCTTTTTTTCTGTTAAACAAGGAATCCTTAGCAGTTTTATCTAGTTTGCATGTCAATAGAAGACAATTTGATAAAGAGAAATGGCTTGGAGAAAGTGTTTACTGAAAGCATTCAAGTGTTTTCTCAGCTGGGACAGCTATAAAGATAGACAAAATCAAATACAACTTACTAATAGCACATGCTGTACCATGGGTCTTAGCATGACTAACCTTTCTTTTTGGTTAACTCTAGCTAGTCTGTGTGGCTATCAACTTAGAACTTTTTTTCTTATTAGGAAGCAGAAACTTCAGTATTTGAAGATGTACATAGCTGTGTATTGTTATTAAGTTGATATGTTTTAGGGAGGTTTTGGAGGAGGATTTGTTCTGTTTGAGGGCTTTCAATGAAAACACAAAGTTATGTAAGATGTGGCATAGACTCAAATGGATATGACAAACTGTATAAAAGACCAACCTGCCAAACAGTGTATGCATGTAACATAAAAGCTGGAAGTAGTCATTTAACAAAAAAAAAAAAAAAAAACAGTTATGCATAAAAGGTGGCAATAATAACTATATAGAAAATGATACTTTCTGTAATGTCTTTCAATTTGAATGGTCTTACAGATAAATATAAAAAAGCTTAGTGAACTGTATTAAAAATGTAGAGTGCAAATAGCTGTGCTACAGGAGACACACCTGGAAAGAAATGAACATGTGATTTTGATAAAGAAAGGTTTTCAGGATGGTTATTCTGTGGAATATCTGGGGCAAACGCAAAGAAGAGTACTTATATTAATTGTAAGATGAACTCCAATAGTGATAGAAGAGTAAACAAATAATACTAATGGAAGATGTATAATACTAAGAGGCTACTGGCAAGGGAGGAGGATTACACTGGTATGATTTTACATTACACCTAAAACTGCTATAATGGAGCTTAAGAAAATTCTGGGAGAAATAATCAATTTTCAGCAAGGAATATTACTTATAGGTGGAGACTGAAATTTGGTTTGCAAAAGTGAAGATGTGTCTTGGGGGCCTAGAAGGGAAATATAACAATGGAGGACAGATTTTTGAAGAAATTTATGAAAATGTTTGGCATGGAAGATATGCATTCAGTACTAGGCGTTTGGATTGAATTTACGTATTATTCTCCAAGATAAAAAACTGGGCTAGGCTAGACAGAATTCATATCTCACAGGAACACGTGCATTTTATTGAAGGTCTTGAAACGCACCCAGTGACTGTTTTAGATCATGCACCATTAATAACTAAAATAAAAATGCAAGGTAATGAAATAAAAGGGAATTGTGGGACCAATACATGCAAAGAAGGAATGAAGTTTAAGAGGCAGTATTTGAAAAGAGAGGAATTTAATAGATGGGCATTGGAATTAATTTAGGAGCTACTAGAGAAGATAGAAATTTCTTCTGAAAATATAGTTAGGGTGTGGGATGAAATTAAAGTGGACTTTAAAACTAGACTGGAAATAAAGGAAAGGGACATATGGTTAAGAAGTAACAAGAATTGTTCAGTGGGACTGACAAATGTTAAAGTATTGCAAAATAGGGGGAATCTCTCAGAAAAAGAAAAGGAAGAGCTGCAGAATACTAAACAGAAAATAAGGGATTACCTTGATAATATGAACAAGTTTAGAAAGATTGCTGTTAAGCAACTGTTTTTTGATAATAATTCTAGAACACAAAAATGTTTAGCACAATGACTCAGGCAACAGAAGGTGGAAAGGTCTGCCACCAAGCTTAGGGAGCCTATAACAAGGACTATAACAAGAGATCATGTGGAAGTAGTAGAAATATTTCATAAATGTTATGTTTTTATTTCAGTTTGTATAAAGCAGAGAAATATGGAAATCAAAAAAAGGTATAAATGGAAATGTTTATGGAAGAATTAAATATGCCATGGTTAGAGGTAGATGAGGTTCAGTTACTAACAGGATAGGAAGAGATGAAATAAAAATGGCTACGTATAACCAATCTGCAGGAACGTCCCCAGGAACAGATGGTATTCCTGTGGAAGTTTGGAAGCTAGGAGGGAAAAAACTTAAGATCTGTAAGGTTTTGTTTAATAGTATTTTTAGAGGAGCAGAAGTACGAGCATCCTGGAAGAAAGCGGTGGTAATGGTAATACCTAAAGAGGGTAAAGATCCATCAGATCCAGCTTCATACAGGCCCATTTTAGTATTAAACCATGATTATCAAGTGTTTATGTCTATAATGGCTAAAAGAATAGCAAAAGTGATACCAAAATTAATAGATGTGGATCAGTGTGGTTTTGTGGAGGGGAGGTATACATTTGACAATGTTAACAGAATATTGATGATCCAGAGGGAAGCAGAATGTAAGAAAATGCCACTGTTATTGGTGGTTCTTGATGCAGAGAAAGCATTTTACAGAACAGACTGGGAGTTTATGAGCGGGGCAATGGAAACATTTGTATTCCCTGATAAAATTATAAGGTTGATTAGGAGGATATATGAGGAATTGGAGGTGAAAATTAAAGTGGTTGGGTTCTTTTCTGATAATTCCTGTTTGAGCAGAGGAACTAGACTGGGACATTCTCTTTCCCTTTGGTTATTTGCACTATATTTAGAACCACTGTCAAAGAAAATAAAGGACTCAGAAATTCAAGGATATGATTGGTATGGTAGTCAGTAAAAGCTGGCTCTATTTGCAGATGATACTATTTTATACCTGATAAAACCGGAAAAGGACATTTCAGTGTTGTGGAACATTTTGAGGCAGTTTCATGTCTTTTCGGGAAACTAAATTAATGAAACTAAAACAAAGGCAATAGCGGTAACACACACGAATTGGTCCAACAATATCCATATTTTTGGGGACATGATAAAATGAAGTATTTAATGGTATGGATTAGAAATGCCTCTTGTGGAAGCTAAGGATATGTGGGAAGAGACTACATAGAAGATAATACAAAAATTGGGAAAATGGAAAGTTTGTTATATGGATATGGATACTAAGATACAAGGAATTAAAATGTTTTTAATCCCTTTAGTCTTATACACAGGTCAGGTATATTTTTATCAACCAGAGGAGAAGTTGTGGATAGCCATTAAAGAGTTTGAGCATTTTTTTCTGGGAAGGGAAGACAGTAAGGGTCAAGTGGGATAAGCTGGTTCTTCCAATAGAACAAGGCAGACTAGGATTACCCAGTTTGGAGGGGTATTTTAGAGCAGCACAGTTAAAGCTCTTATACACAACACAAGCAGAAAACTACAATTCAAAGTGGAAAGGAATAATGATGATATGGGGGGTAGCTCAAGAAATAAGGAGTGATTGGGATTTTGGATGCAGACTCTTTAGGAGAACAACAAATAACATACAGAGTATTATATTCATAAAATAGCAGGGAGTATTCTAAGAACTAAATCAGCACGAGAATGGAGAAAAGATGTATAGAAAATGATACTTTCTGTAATGTCTTTCAATTTGAATGGTCTTACAGATAAATATAAAAAAGCTTAGTGAACTGTATTAAAAATGTAGAGTGCAAATAGCTGTGCTACAGGAGACACACCTGGAAAGAACTGAACATGTGATTTTGATAAAGAAAGGTTTTCAGGATGGTTATTCTGTGGAATATCTGGGGCAAACGCAAAGAAGAGTACTTATATTAATTGTAAGATGAACTCCAATAGTGATAGAAGAGTAAACAAATAATACTAATGGAAGATGTATAATACTAAGAAGCTACTGGCAAGGGAGGAGGATTACACTGGTATGATTTTACATTACACCTAAAACTGCTATAATGGAGCTTAAGAAAATTCTGGGAGAAATAATCAATTTTCAGCAAGGAATATTACTTATAGGTGGAGACTGAAATTTGGTTTGCAAAAGTGAAGATGTGTCTTGGGGGCCTAGAAGGGAAATATAGCAATGGAGGATAGATGTTTGAAGAAATTTATGAAAATGTTTGGCATGGAAGATATGCATTCAGTACTAGGCGTTTGGATTGAATTTACATGTTATTCTCCAAGATACAAAAACTGGGCTAGGCTAGACAGAATTTATATCTCACAGGAACACGTGCATTTAATTGAAGGTCTTGAAACGCACCCAGTGACTGTTTCAGATCATGCACCATTAATAACTAAAATAAAAATGCAAGGTAATGAAATAAATGGGAATTGTGGGACCAATACATGCAAAGAAGGAATGAAGTTTAAGAGGCAGTATTTGAAAAGAGAGGAATTTAATAGATGGGCATTGGAATTAATTTAGGAGCTACTAGAGAAGATATAAATTTCTTCTGAAAATATAGTTAGGGTGTGGGATGAAATTAAAGTGGAGTTTAAAACTAGACTGGAAATAAAGGAAAGGGAGATATGGTTAAGCAGTAACAAGAATTATTCAGTGGGACTGACAAATGTTAAAGTATTGCAAAATAGGGGGAATCTCTCAGAAAAAGAAAAGGAATAACTGCAGAATACTAAACAGAAAATAAGGGATTACCTCTGTAATATGCACACGTTTAGAAAGATTGCTGTTAAGCAACTGTTTTTGATAATCATTCTAGATCACTAAACTTTTTAGCACAACGACTCAGGCAACAGAAGGTGGAAAGGTCTGCCACCAAGCTTAGACAGCCTATAACAAGGAATATAACAAGAGATCATGTGGAAGTAGTTGAAATATTTTAGAAATTTTATGTTTTTATTTAAGTTTGTATAAAGCTGAGAAATATGGAAATAAAAAAAAGGTATAAATGGAAATGTTTATGGAAGAATGAAATATGCCAAGGTTAGAGGTAGATGAGGTTCAATTACTAACAGGATAGGAAGAGATGAAATAAAAATGGCTATGTATAACCAATCTGCAGGAAAGTCCCCAGGAAGAGATGGTATTCCTGTGGAAGTTTGGAAGCTAGGAGGGAAACAACTTAAAAAGAAAGGTTTTGTTTAATAGTATTTTTAGAGGAGGAGAAGTACCAGCATCCTGGAAGAAAGCGGTGGTAATGGTAATACCTAAAGAGGGTAAAGATCCATGAGATCCAGCTTCATACAGGCCCATTTTTGTATTAAACCATGATTATCAAGCGTTTATTTCTACAATGGCTAAAAGAATAGCAAAAGTGATACCAAAATTGATAGATGTGGATCAGTGTGGTTTTATGGAGGGGAGGCAAACATTTGACAGTATTAACAGAATATTGATGATCCAGAGGGAAGCAGGATGCAAGAAAACACCACTGTTATTAGTGGTTCTTGATGCAGAGAAAGCATTTAACAGAGCAGACTGGGAGTTTATGAGCTGGGCAATGGAAACATTTGTATTCCCTGATAAAATTATAAGGTTGATTAGGAGGATATATGAGGACTTGGAGGTGAAAATTAAAGTGGGTGGGTTCTTTTCTGATAATTTATGTTTGAGCAGAGGAACTAGGCAGGGGTATCCTCTTTCCTCTTGGTTATTTGTACTATATTTAGAACCACTGTCAAAGAAAATAAGGGACTCAGAAATTCAAGGATATAATTAGTATGGTAGTCAGTAAAAGCTGGCTCTATTTGCAGATGATACTATTTTATACCTGATAAAACCGGAAAAGGACATTTCAGTGTTGTGGAACATTTTGAGGCAGTTTCATGTCTTTTCGGGAAACTAAATTAATTAAGCTAAAACAAAGGCAATAGCGGTAACACACACAAATAACAATATCTATATTTTTGGGGACATGATAAAATGAAGTATTTAGTAGTATGGATTAGAAATGCCTCTGTTGTGGCAACTAAGGATATGTAGGAAGAGACGAAACAGAAGATAATACAAAAATTGGGAAAATGGAAACTTTGTTATATGGATATGGATACTAAGATACAAAGAATTAAAATGTTTTTAATCCCTTTAGTCTTATACACAGGTCAGGCATATTTTTATCAACCAGAGGAGAAGTTGTGGATAGCAATTAAAGAGTTTGAGTATTTTTTCTGGGAAGGGAAGACAGTAAGGGTCAAGTTTGATAAGCTGATTCTTCCAATAGAACAAGGCAGACTAGGATTACCCAGTTTGGAGGGGTATTTTAGAGCAGCACAGTTAAAGCTGTTATACACAACACAAGCAGAAAACTATGATTCAAAGTGGAAAGGATTAATGAAGATATGGGGGGGTAGCTCAAGAAATAAGGAGAGATTGGGATTTTGGATGCAGACTCTTAAGGAGAACAACAAAAAACATACAGAGTATCATATTCATAAAATAACAGGGAGTATTCTAAAAACTAAACCAGCACGAGAATGGAGATAATAGATTCTGCCAATAGGAATGACTGTGGTTAGAGATACAGATAATAGACAAGAAGGAGCTGGAATTTATTGGAGATGACTGGCAAAGGAACCAAGGAATTGGGAGCAAATAACTAGAAAGGGAAAGGTAACAGAAAGGGAAGAGGCCAAGAATTTATTTGGACTGCAAGTTAGAGATTGCCTTCCCTAACAAGGATTGATATCAGTGTATAGGCAAAGAGAAAGAATTAGGGGGCTCTTACATGAAAAAGCAGCACTGGTAGAGTTTTTAATAGAATCTAGAACAGAAACTGCAGTTAAAAAGGGAATAATTATTAGAGTATATAAAATATTGCATGATAACTATAAAAATCAATCATAGGATCTTAGAAAGGATTAGGAAGAGAAATTGGATAAGCAATTCACAAAGAGACAATGGGGGATATATGTGTATCTCCCAAATATGCAACAAAGTCTAGAAGATGTAAGATCTTTGCTTTGAAGGTGTCTATATTAGCAAATCAAAATGTCACTTACCCGAACACCTAATGATTGACACATAAGCATCGAACTACAAAAACTACAAATGGGCATGTAAGCGAATTTTTTCCCAGGGGGAAAAAATTGCTTGGCCATAATCGGGAACTTGCCCTTTTCTCCTCTGTGGGACGATCACAGACCCCTAGTTTTCCTAGGGTTTAACAGTGTGTTTGGGTTTTGGTTGGCCAAGCAATTTTTTTCCCCTGGGAAAAAATTCACTTGTGTAGTTGTTTGTAGTTTTTGTAATTCAATGATTATGTGTTGATCATTAGGTGTTTAGGTAAGTGACATTTTGATTTGCTAATATTGACCTGCCTGGAAGTGTTTACATGGGTATTTTTATACTCCATGTAGACTCCAAAGGATTTTCCTCAGGTGAATAGCAAATGTTGGAGGTGTGATGGGCAGGAAAGTAGAATTGCCTTGACATAGCAAAGCCTTGCTGAGTCTAATTATGGTGGCTGCCAAAAAAGCAATTAGTAGAACATGGAAATCAAAGTCTAGAGTAAACCAACTTTATTAAAAGTAGTGAATGTAGTAACAGAGAAAAAAGAACTGGAATTGGGATTTTAAGAAAAGGGAAGGAGCAAGCTACATAGGAAAAGAAGGGAATTGTGGGAACAATATATGCAAAGAAGAAATGAGGTTTAAGAGGCAGGATTTGAATGAGCCATTTGATGCTTAACTAACAATGAGTGGATAGATTATAAGTGATGTATGTTTGCAACTACAGTTGTTTCAGTGGTGTCTGTGATGCATAACGTTTGCAGCTAAAGTGATGTAAATGTTTGTTTTTCAGTTATATAAATGTAAGATTGCCTTTGTCAAACACAATAATTTAATAAAGATGTTTATTGGAAAAAAAGGAGTGTATATCCTTCATGTATAACAAGAAGAAAATTGATTTATCTAGGCCTGTTAAGGCACATTCTACATAATCTGTAGCCACTTCAGCAGTTTTCTAGTCCATACCTTCAGTGGATGATATATTTGCAGCAGCAACCTGGGCTTCTCCCCATATCTTTATTACTCATTACAAATTGGATTTGGTTTCTAGAGGAAGAGCATCCTGTAGTTCAGTGGTGCTCAGGGATGTCCTTCTGTGAATCCTCCCATGGTCTAAGGTAGCTGGGGACACTGTCCTGTATATCATGGATAAAATTAAAATTAACATCATCAGATAAAGAAGTTATGTACTTACCATAACGTTCCATCTGTGCTGTCCATTTTCATTTATCCTTAACTCCCTTCCCTTCATCCCCCATCCTTTGAAGACCCTTTGGTGGAACAGATACTGTACATATAACTTTTTTGTAAGCATTAAGGCATAGCAGGTATGGTTTCATGAAGGCTTCATTATGTATGACTTTATATCTCTGATCTGCAAACTCGATCTGCGGTAACCAGGAGAGTAGGATTGTTGGTAGAGGTGAAGCTTGAGACTTTTTGGCCTTTCGCAAGCTGTAGTAACAGCCGGGTTGGTTCTGATGTTCAGAACTGAGCCCCCATATGTCAAGGACAAATGAAAATGGTAAGTACATAACTTCTATTTTAGGTGCTGCTTTTGTCCCTGATGAGTAGTGTACTGCAGTCATAATGTTCCTCCATAGGGTGACCTATGACTGACCCAGGTGATTACAGACCTGTTAGTCTTAAAAGCCTGATCTAAAAGCCATGGAACATATTATAACTGATCTTGTAAATTACAGTATCAAGAAACTTATTCAATTTGACCCAACCAGTTTGGTTTGTGAAGAGCAGTTACTGTTCATTGAGAATGTTAAACTTTGAAAGGGCTACAGAGTCTGTAGACAGTGGCTATGCAGTACACATGATGTATTTTGACCTGAACAAGGCTTTTGACACCATTCCCCATGCTGGCATCAAACAGAAGCTAAATGTGTTAAAAGTCAACCCATATGTGATAAGATAGCAAACTGGCTGAAAGACAGAGCCTTCGTAGTGTGAATTGCAGATACCTCATCAAAGTGTGTGAAGATGACCAGAGGTGTCCCTCAAGGCTCAGTGCTGGGACCTCTCCCTTTTGTCCTTTACTTCTAAGGTTTCTAAGGTGTGAGCCAAAACCTCTGGCTAGCAAAGTTAGCAGGGTACTGCAAACTGGAGTCTGTAATTAAGTCACCCTCTGACACCCAAGCCTTCCAGCAAGAACTTTATCAAGTAAATTCTTGATGTACTAAAATGGCCTGAAGGTAAATGCTGAAAAGTGTAGTATTGTCATGTTTGGAAGACAGTCCCTCTCTCATCATACTGTATAGACACACCCCAGCAAAATGAAAAGTGTATTCAAGGACCTAGGAACTTGGGTTGATAATTCCCCTCTTTTCACCATCATAGGACAATGGTTGTTAGAAAATCCTTTTATTTGGCATAGCCATTTGCAAAATAAATAATGTGATGTTTTCCTATCTCGACTTCCTTCTCACTGGTTGGGTTTGGAACTGATCCTCAGTTATCAATCGACCTAATCACTAGCTTTTGGCTAACCCCTATCCCATGATGCACTTTGATAGTTCCCCAGATCTCGTTTGCCACTAAACAAGATCATGTGTTGTCTACTGGCTCTGGCTAAGTGAAATAATTTCTTTATTCTATTTTAGGATATTTAGCCTTTATTTACTTCCTTGATATTAAACTATTTCTTAGTTATTAGAGGGAATGTTTCCTGCTGTTTGTACTGTTGGCAGTCGTTTTTTTCCTCATGGCCTTTTCTCTCACCCTATCCTGGTTAAATTTTACCCTAAGCCCATTTTAGTTAGACGGCTTCCCTTCTTTCTTTAACTTTCAGGCTCGTTTAAATTACAGAGCCCGTTAACTTTTGTTGTTGTTAAATATATATATATATATATATATATATATATATATATATATATATATATATATATATATCTTGGAGAGTAGTACTAGTTGTTGTAGTTGTTAGCTGCTTGCAGTTGAGCCATTCTAGTTAAATGGCTTCTTTTTCCTTAGTTTAGGCTCATTTAACTTAGAGTGCTGTTTAACTTTGTTTTTGTCTCTTTGTATATTAACAAGCAAGCTCAGTTTAATTAGAGAGCTGTCTTGCCGATTTAAGGTAGCAGGCTTTTTCTCTGGTTCTTAAAAAAAATAAATAAATAAAAGTTTATTGGTATATTGTTTGTTGTGGTTGTTGATGTTTACTGTTATGTCTACTAAACAGTCAAAAGACACCAAACCCACTGGGTTTTGAAAAAATTGACAAATATAGCCAAAAAAATGTCTGTCATTGATGGGCATACAGTGCCTTGGAGCGGTACACCTCCAGGAGTCATGTACTATATGCCACTCCTTTAGCCACAGGGTGCTTTTAGAGAGAAAAAAATAAATTAATACTGAGAGGGTTGTTGAAGACCCCTTTTTCAGAGGCTATTGAAGAAGGTCAAGGTCCTTCAAAATCGGACAAAGCTGCAAATAGATCATCTTCTTCAGACTCTCAGTCAGAGCCAATGAAAAAAGTACAATAGTTGTCATCTTCTGACCTGATGCCTATCGGGCCCGAGAAACCTTCCACCCCAGCTCCTTTAGTTTCGGAGTCATTGGGTTTTCAGATAAGGAGCCAGTCCCCAGAGTTGAAACTGGTAGCTCCATTATTGAGATCTAAATTACTACAGGCCTCAAGATCCCCTGCTCCCTCCTCTCAATCCTCCAGGAGCTTCTCAGATGTGGATTCTGTGCTGCGGAGACTTTTGAGGACACCGGCGCTGGTCAAATTATTGTCGGCTCTGACCCAGAGGGCTTTGGAACCAACTCAGTCTACCCTTTCACCTTCGATTCCTCCTCCGAAATGATAATGGAACCTCGGAACCAGAAGGTCTGGAACTGATTGTAGTGGAAATGTGGGAACCGAGACCTATCCCAGGATCTTCAGGCCTGAGTACTGCTCAGACATCCTTGGTTCCATCTGAAATCAAGGAGTCTAGGAGCCGATGCTCTCCAGTCTGGTCCGGGGAGGGGAGTCGGATCTGACAGTTGTCGGATCCGAACTTGTCTCTCAAGGCATTGGCGCTAGTGAGCTCGGCTCCTACCTCTGCCTCGGAGCCAACCCCCTTGGTTCCAGGGATTCTCAATAGTTCTTCTGAACTGAAAGTCTCCTCGGACCAGGGGAGGGGGGCTTTCAAAGTAATGAGGAGAGTGCTGGCACAGAAACCAAAAACACACACTGTCTCAACTGCTGGCCTCTAGGAAGGCTGTCCCTCTTCAAAAAGTGATCACAGTCCACATAAACAATCACATGAATAATCCCCAAAGTGTGGTTAATTGCCAAAAACAATTCCAAAAATGATTCCACCGAGCTGTATATATAACAGAGTTTAATAAGACATTCGTAGTAACAGCAAACAGGAAACAAATAATAATGAATTAAGCACTTTCATCTCCCTTCCGGAGACTTCATCAGAATCCTTACCATATCATCATTCATTATTTAAATACATACTAGTCATTCCTGATTGGATGTCTAATTATTAGCTATCAAGCTTAACCCTTCATTAAACATATAAAATCAGTCAGCTATATAATACATATAATATAAATAATAAAAATATGAATAAAATTGTGTATATATATATATATATATATATATATATATGTGTGTGTGTGTGTATAAAATGTGTAAAAAATATATAAAATGTATGTGTATATAGAATGTGCATATAAAAAGTATATTCTGAGATGATAAAATCTTTAATCACTGTTTCCATCACAACAATAAGATAAAATGTCTCACAGGATATGCTGTAGAAAATATACAAAAGGCCAGAAAATATACAAAAGGCCACCATGGCAGGTAGTAATTTAAATTATGAATGATGATACGGTAATGATTCTGATGAAGTCTCCGGAAGGGAGATGAAAGCGCTTAATCCATTATTATTTGTTTCCTGTTTGCTGTTACTACGAATGTCATATTAAACTCTGTTATATATACAGCTAGGTGGAATCATTTTTGGAACTGTTTTTGGCAATTGATCATGCTTTGGGGATTATTCATGTGATTGTTTACCTGGACTGTGATCACTATTTAAGGAGGGACATCCTTCTTAGGGGCCAGCAGTTGAGAGAGAGTATGTTTTTGGAGAGTGCTGTCTCCACAGACAGATCCACTTTCAGGTTCAGACATTCATCCCCCAAAGACACCAATGTCTGTCTCAGCCCCACTGCATCAACAGAAACTTGGAGAACCTAAGCCTCAGGATGCCCCATTGGGTGAACTCATCCGAAACTTCTCCAAAATACCCTTCTGAAGAGGTCCCTCGAAAGAGACTATGCAAGAGGAAGCATGTAGACTCCCCAGAAGAGTCAATCACTTCTGATACAGACCTTGATGAGTCAGAAGGGTCGCCACGGTCACCCTCTGAGGATGTCTCCTTTGCAGACATCCTAGAAATACTTAAGCAGAGAGGTGGCTGGAAGCCCATCATCCCTTCTGAGGAGGAGTCTGTATACCTGAAGGCCTTTGGGTCTCACCCTTCCGCTTCACCTTTCCACTGTTTGGGTGTCTCAGCCTTTTGATGAGCTCATGCAACTATTTAGTCGAAAGGCATAGGAGTCTCCAGACTCAGTGGAACCTGTTCCTCAGAGGCCAAACAAATTTATTACTGCACCTACAGACAGGGAGTTTCTTACTAAGGGTGTTCCAGAAGATGCTGTCTTGGTGGCGGCAGCCACCAAAAAAGAACTTTCAGAGACATCCTCATCTGTTCATCCACCGAACAAAAAGTCTTGAAGGATGGACAGGTATGGAAAGAGCACATTCTCTTCAGCAACCTTTGCACTCAGATCACTGAACTATCTGACTCACTATACTAGGCTTCAGAGAGATATCCTGAAGGAGCTAGGTGATACCCTCCAAGGTTCAGTAACTGCAGGGGTATCAGACAAGGTATCCTCTCAGCTCTCCATTTTAAATTTAGTGGTTAACTCCTCCATGAGGCTCATTTCTTATGCAGCAGATGGAGCGAGCAGAGCAATGGGTTCAGGAACTTCCCTAAGGACACTTTCCTGAATGCGCTTGTGTGACTTTGCAGAACCCTTTAAATCTTCCTTTATTAACTCTCCTTTCAATGGCTCATCCTTGTTCAGACCCAAAGCTAAAGACACACTAACCAGGTGTGAACAAGAAGGAAAGACTTTGTCTGCCATTGGAGTCCGTTTCTCCCTACCTACCAGACCTTACTCAAAAGGCCAGAAGGGGGGAAATATGTGGTTTTGAAAATCCCAGAGAGCTTTCCAGGACACATGTGGTGGATTCTTCCCCCAGGGGAAGAGGGGGAGTGCCAATGGCAGACACCGACCACACGGCAGAGAGGGGGTCTGCAAAATCAGGGCTACAGGGTATCTTTCCATGGTAAGCCCTTTCAGTGCTCTTGAAAGGAGGCCCATCTGTCCACCTCTGTAGACAGTCGGGGGGGGGGGTCACTTATCTTTGTACCCAGAAGCTTGGCTAAAAATAACAAAAGACAAATGGGTACAAAGCATCATATCCAGAGGTTACACCATACCCTTTTCTTTTCCCATCTCAAACATAAAAAACATTCCGGATGTTCCACCCAGTCAGAGGGAACAGCCAACTTTAGAAATACAAAAGTTGTTAGACAAAAAAGTCATCCATACAGTCCCCGCAGACCAAATAGTATCTGGAACTTACTCAAGGTTCTTTTTAGTTCCAAAAAAAACAGGGGACTGGGGACCCATCCTGGATCTCAGCAGATTAAACAGATCAGCAAAAAATTCAAAGTTACAGATGGTAATACTGCAGTCACTACTCCCTTTTTTGGGACAAGATGATTGGATGTGCTCTATAGACCTTCAGGATGCATACTACCACATAAAGATGGACAGGCGATCACAGATGCTTCCCAGATAGGGTGGGGGGGGGCATTATCTAGGAAGGACAGTCCAAGGCACTTGGCAGGATCACGAGGCCCATTTGCACTTCACTGTCCTACAGATGAGAGCGGTGCTGTTAGTGTTGCAAGCATTCAAAGACTCTCTTCCGCTAGGGGCTATTGTTTGCAGACAGACAACATGTCAGTTGTGTGTATATAAACAAACAAGGAGGAACAAGGTCTTACCCCCTTTGTTGGTAGGCTCTGAGAGTATGGCAGTGGACAACCTCCTCCCAACACTTTCTGATAGCAATGCACATCCTGGGGAAATCCAACGTGATAGCAGATAAACTCAGCAGAGCTATACTGATGCCTCACGAGTGGTCCCTAAAACAATAAGTAGCGGAGATGATTTTCTGCAAATGGGGCCAGCCTTGCTGTGACCTTTTTGCTACGTCCATGAATGCCAAATGCAGCATCTACCTTGCCCTAATCCCCCCACCCCGGGAGTCACCGAGGGATGCATTTGTACACGACTGGCTCTCGGGTCTCCTTTACGCCTTTCCTCCATTTCCCTTGATTCCAAAATTTCTTCATAAAGCCAATCACTTGGGAATAAGCTTAATACTTGTCACCCCATACTGGCCTTGTCAAATCTGGTTCCCCTTCCTGTGGCCTCATCTTCAGAAGGAGCCGTGGATTCTGGACCCAGTTCCAGACCTCCTAACTCATGCATCAGGGACGCTGCACTCCTCCATTCAAACCCTCAAGTTGACAGCTTGGCTGCTCCAAATCAAACCATTGCCAGGCTCCGTAACCTTTCTACATCAGTGAAACATATTTTGATTTCCTCCCATAAAGCTCGACACGAAGGTTATATAAAAGCAAATGGGAACGATTTTATGTATGGACCTTGAATAATCACATCGACCCCTTCTCTGCTCCAACAGCTTCCATTCTTGAGTTTCTGGCACGAGTCCAGCTGGCTGCTATATCTAATTTTCATTTGGGAGAATCAGGTCTAAACATCATGTCCCACAGACTTTGCAAAGCCTTTCTAAAAGATACTCTTTTGTTAAGACCACCTACTAAGGTCCCTCCACCGCCATGGGACTTAAGTTTTGTTTTATCATGTGTGATCCTTCCCCCTTTTGAGCTGGCATCTGCCTGCAATCTCAAGTATCTTACTTGGACAACAGTTCTCTTGATAACTGTCACCTCTGCAAGGAGAGTTTCAGAGCTACAAGCACTGTCTATAAAGCCCCACTACATGCTTTTCCACAAAAATAGGGTATCCCAACAAACGAAACCATCCTTTTTACACAAAGTATGCTCAGAATTTAACCTGAATCAATCCATAGAACTACCTGTGTTTTTCCCAGATTATAACAACAAGGCAGAATATGTGCTGCACCAACTGGATCTACGTAGGCAATTACGTTTCTGCTTACATAGAACAAGGGACTTCAGAAAATCTGATCAGTTATTTGTATCCTTTTTGGACTCAAAAAAAGGTGTTAGTGTGTCAAAAGTTACACTTTCAAAGTGGCTGTCAGATTGTAGTACCTTTATTTACCAATCAAAAAACAAAGAACTTCCCCGTAAAGTGAAAGGTCATTCTACAAGAGCATTGCAGTCTCTTCTGCCTTTAGGGTGAGACTGCCTATTGACCCCATTTCTGCTGCAGCAACATGGACTAGGCCTCGCACCTTTATCACTCATTAAAGTGGATTTGGCCTCCAGGAATAGGGCCTCTTTTAGGTCCATTGTTCTGAAGAATGTACTCCCTTGAGCCACCCAAGAAAGGTGGTGCTAGGGACACTGTCCCAACAAGTAAGAATGAAGGTGAGATAGGACAGCATCACATAAAGAAGTTATGTACTCACCATAACATTCCATGTGTGTTGTCCTTCTCGCCTTCATTCTTAGATCCCACCCTCCTGCCCCCAGCCTTTTGCTCCTGGAAGACCAAGCTGGTGTAAATTGGCTATTAATGTCCTTGATTTTCTTCTTTGCTCTGTCACTTATTCAGTGACCTTTATTTAGCTTTATCTGCAAACAAGATTTGGGGAACTATCAAAGTACATCATGGGATAGGGCTTAGCCACGAGCTAGAGACAGACCTCGAGGTTTTGTATTAGGCCGAGCTGGAACCGAGGATCGGTTCCAAACCCAATCAGTAAGAATGAAGGCAAGATGGATAACACACATGGCCTTTATGGTGAGTACATAACTTCTTTTTTTCATGGTCTTCAGAAATGGAATTACATCTGTCTCCCTCTGAGACAAATGGATAATCTAAAATCAATTAAACCACAACTTAAAATATTTAGTGGACTGCTGGCTGTGCGTCTGAATTTCTTGAGGCTAAACCCCACCTTATACCTCATTGTTACAGGTAATATCTCCCATGTGTCCTCCTATTTCTTTTCTTATGGACCAAAATCAGTTGCCAACTATTTCCCTTTCCAAACAATTTTAAACTAATTCTTGCTGACACAAATGTATTATTACAATCATCAGCTTCTGTTAATGCGTTATTACAGAATATTCTTCACAGCTGATTTTTTTAATCTAAAAGTGAAGTCTGCACACCAGTATCCATCACTGTTAATTGCTATAATGAGACGTAGCACTGTATACTGTATTATTTTGTTCTTCTTTCTTGAATCTAAGTGACGTTTGCATACACATATCCATCACTGTTAGTGTTATAATGTAATGAGAATGAAACTCTGTTTACTGTACATGGCAAATGTGAATGCAGCCCTACACATTGTATGAAAATATGGATTGTATTGTACTTTTTTTTTTTTTTTGTCTTAGCATAGGTGTTTGCAATTTTTGCATACTGTATATATCTTATGTGTATAGGTTTATGTGATTTGAAGCCCCCACCCTCCTCTGAAAAGGGGTTTTATTGCCCGTTCAGACTTTCCTAGTTACCAAATGCAATAAGTAAATAAATAAAAACGTATTCACTCCCCTATTCTCAGCAGGGATCAGACTGATTATTGGGTAGAATACCTTCTTTACTGTGCATGCCACTAAACATATCAAACAATTAGAAAGACACTAAGGGTTCCTAACCAAAAATATCACAACCCTAAAGTTCCTGAGCTACCTAGAAAGGTTGAAAGCTCTAGTCCTTTTTTCATTGTCTTATAGACATTTGAGGGAACATCTCATTCTCACTTACAGCTCCATTAGAGACCAGGTTGTCGTGGATCTCCTTAGTGTCTGCAAGTTCATTATCGCTACCAAAGTGAGAACCAAAGACCTAAATCTTCACTAATAGATAAAAAAAAACGTGGTGAAGGGGAATGGTTTCATAAGCTTGTGTGCCTAAAATGTTTAGAATAAACTTTCCCTGTATGTTAAACATGACTCACTGTCTTTTTAAACATAATCTAGATGACTAGATGGATACTGACAAATGAATTTCTTGGATTGATTGGTACGGCCCTGTTGGAGAAAGGAGGTACAGTCTGAGGGAGGGTGCCGGCAAGGTATAAATGGTCATAAAACTAAATGGCCTTGGAATATCTATGAACTGTATGAAGTGGATTTTTCTATATTATGCAAGGGTGAGTGAAGATAAAATGGCAAATTATCCATCCCTAACTTGGAACAGGACATGCATCATGTACCTGCTCCCTCCCATGCATGTCACCACAAGGTGAGTGATCCAGCCACCCGAACTGCTGATAATGAGTAGTATGTTGTTAGCTGTGCACCACCTACCAGCTACAGCAGATTACCATATCATCCCCTCAACACTGGTGCGTTGGTGCTCACTGCTTATCCTGTTCATTCCTCATCCTAACTGCTTATCGCATTCATTCCTGGTGCTGACTGCTTATCCCATTCAGTCTTGGAGCTGACTGCTTATCCCTTTCAGTCTTGGAGCTGACTGCTTATCCCTTTCAGTCTTGGAGCTGACTGCTTATCCTGTTCAGTTTTGGAGCTGACTGCTTATCTCGTTCAGTCCTTGTGCTGACTGCTTATCTCATTTATTCCTGGTGCTGACTGCTTATCCGATTCAGTCTTGGAGCTGACTGCTTACCCCGTTCAGTCCTTGTACTGACTGCTTATCCCATTCAGTCCTTGTGCTGACTGCTTACCCCATTCAATCCTGTGCTGACAGCTTACCCCATTCAGTCCTGTGCTGACAGCTTACCCCGTTCAATCCTGTGCTGACTGCTTACCCCATTCAATCCTGGTGCTGACTGCTTATCTCATTCAGTCCTAGTGGTGACTGCTTATCTTTTTCGGTCCTGGTTCCTGGTGCTGACTGGTTATCTCATTCAGCCCTGGTTCCTGGTGCTGACTGCTTATCCCATTCAGTCCTGGTTTCAGGTGCTGACTGCTTATCCCGTTCAGTCCTGGTGCTGACTGCTTTATCCCATTTAGTCCTGGTGCAGACTACTTATCTCATTCAGTAAAAGCAGACAGTTCAGCAGTCAAGTTGCTGCTCATTTTGATTTGTCAGCAGCACAGTTGGATGCTGTGCCTGAGCACCAGTAGCCCAGCTTTTCAGAACAGTTTCTATAGTGATTTTAGAATGCTAATGTTTTGGCTGGATTGCTGCTATTTGACGTGTTTCAGAAACAACAACTGGCTACTGACTTCATTTCTGGCAGATTAGTCCCCATAAGAGAACCCTTCCACGCAGAAAATCTTGCCTTTTTAAATCTTTTTAATGTATTTTTGTTTTCTGAAGAATGCTGACAGTTTTACTAATATCAGAAGATCTGATATTGTCAGTTTTCATTCTGTCCTCAACATAGGTTCATAGGTAAGTACTAGGGTATCTGCCAAAGGGCATTTATAAGCCTAGCCAGAGTGTGTTGGCTTTCACCACCCCCTTAGATTAGTTCCCCGTGCCTCTGACCAGCAGACCCATTAGTTCCCTGCGCCTCTGTCCAGTAGAGCCACTGCATTGATCCCCGGGGTAAATTTTCTGTTTCCCATCCACCCGTCAAGGTTTCTCTTGAAGAGTGCTCATGAGCAGCTCTGCCTGATGTATATTGGAATCTTGTTCCAAAGCTTGGGGAGTCTCTGGTCAGGAATCTGTTCCTCCAGCACATCCTATTTATCATTGTGGTTAGGTTTATATTCCTACAGTGTGTGACTCTCAGGGATTTGTTTTATTTAGGTGGAGCATATCCATCAAGTCTGGGTTGGACATGGCCTTGTATGTCAAGGAGAGATCACCTCTGAGTAAGCGGTATGCAACCGAGTACAGCTGGAGTTTCTTTAGTCGGGCTGCATAGGTCATCTGTTTGAGGTCAGTAATCCTCTCGGTGAGGTACTTTTGTGGTCTTTCCAGCTGTTGCAGGTGTCTTGTAAGGTACATCCCAAATGGGGCATTGTATTCTATAATGGGTCTAATAAGTGATGAGTAGAGATGCACAATAACCTCCTTTGTTCAGGATGAGAACCCTTTGGAGATTAGGTGGGCCACGTACAAGGATTTTCTAGCCACCTTGGCAATATGATTATCAAAGGAGAGATTACTATCTACTTGGGTCCCCAGACCCATTATTAATTTTTCTGTATTTAGAGGACTACCACCTATGTGGTAGTACACGAGTACTTTGTTTTTCCAAAGGGGATGACTATGCACTTTTTGGCATTCAGCTTGAGGCCATGATTTTGACACCAGGTATCCGTCTCAGTGAGACCCTTCTGGAGGGTGTCTGTATTAGCCGGAGAATCAGTTATGGACCCTAGTTTGCAATTGTATGCAAACTTGGTCAGCCAAAGTCCTCCTGTGCTTGTCTGTACCTCTGAGAAGTATATACTGAACAGAAGGGGTCCTAGGACTGAGCCCTGGGGGACGCCACTTGTAACAGGTTTAGAATCGGACCTAGATTCTGCAACTCTCACCGTGTGGGTTCTGTCCGTGAGCCAATTTGCAACCCATCTCATGACATAGGGCTTAATGTTCAGGTTGGTGAGTTTGTCTATAATACCAGAATGGGGAATCGTGTTGAAAGCCTTTGCGACATCTGTGTAGGCTGTGCGGACCTCCTTACCCTTATCTAATGCCTTGGTAACTGTGTCAAAGAAGTCCATCAGGTTTAGGAGGCATGATCTGCCCTTAACAAAGCCAAACTGGGTGGGCTTCAAAGTTTAGAGGTTCCGAATGTCTCTGTTAATGAGTTCCATTATGATGCGCTCCATAGCCTTGCAGACCAGGCTAGTCCGACTTATAGGGCAATAGTTCCCGGGGTTCGTTGTGGCGCCACCTTTGTGGAGTGGGATAACTGTTGCTGTGCACCACTCTGTGGGATGCGTAGCCTGTAGAGAGGCTGAGGTTTAACAGTGTGTTTAGGTGAGGAGTTAGTTCATTTTGGAGCTCTTGTAAGGTACAGCCTGGGACACCGTCCGGTCCTACTGAGGCTGTGTTTTTGGCTTTGGATAGGGCTGTCTTAACCTGTGTGTCAGTGATTGCCAGGGCCTTACATTTTTCTGGTATGGCATGGGCTCTTTATGGGATGAAAGGGGTGTGAAGTTTGCACTGAACCTGTCTGCCAAAATGTTGGCAATATCAGTCGGTTCAGTATATTTTGTGCCATTCTACACCAACTCAGAGCAGATCTGAGAGTTTCCACTTAGGTTCTTGACATAGCTAAAGAATGCTTTGTGGTTATCTTTGGAGTCCTTGGCAATTTTTCTTTCGAAGCTAGCCTTGGATGATTTAATGAGGGATCATAGTTTCTTCCTGATACTGATCAGGGATGTCTTTCCTTCTAGGGATTTTGCTCTTATCTGTACTAGTTTCCTCCTCCTGTTGTAGAGCCTGTTTATGGCAGGGGTCCACCAGACTTGTTTCCTTTTCTTGGAGGAGTGAGTCTTGGTTTTACTTGGGATAGCACGATCCATGCATTCCTGCAAATGATCATAGAGTACCTTTGTATAGGTTTCAGCAGCTTGGACAGCATTGTCCATTGGAGTGGGGGCTGTGAACCTTTCCACCTCGGACTTAAGCAACATGAAGTTTGCTTTTGAAAAGTTTTTCACGGTGGTTTCCTTGATTGGGGTTGGTGGAGGAATGTTAATATCCAGAGTGATTAGTCTATGGTCTGATCTAACCAGTGAGAGGTTGACGTCAGGTGTGGAACACCGATCACCCATATTGGTGATGACCAGGTCCAATATGTTGTTCCCTCTGGTGGGGGTGTTGACCAGTTGATCCAGGGTTGTCGAGTTTATAAATTCTAGGAAGCGTTGGGTAAGGGAGTTAGTACTTGAGTAGTTCTCCCAGTTAATGTTTGGGTAGTTGAAATCACCTAGTATTAGGGTGTTTGGTAGGACCTTCATATTTCCCACTGTCTCCAAAAATGTGGAATGGGGGTCCTGGGTCATGGTGGATGATCTGTAGCAAGCTACAATTTGAATTGCAGTTTTGCCCGTTGTTAGTTGCACTTGGATGATCTCTGATGCATCGTGCTGCTCCACTAACCTGGAGGCGTGAGTATCCGTGATGAATATGGATACACCCCCGCCTTTTGTGTTTCCGTCCGGGTTCTGTGGCCGAAAGGTGTGGTATGAGTTATAGCCTGGTAGTGCTAGGGTGCTCTCTGGAGCCTTAAACCAGGCTTCTGTTACTGCACAGATATCAATGTTCTCCATACTGAGGAGTGCCTCGAGTGCGTGCACTTTGAGGTTTAGACTTCTGGCATTGAGTAGCATTACCCTCAGTATTTGGTTACTTGTGCTATTTACGGTGGTGAGTTTGTCTTTTGAGCCTTTCCTAAAAAAGGCACTATGGGGGTGGCAAGAGCCTTTGCCAGTATTCGAAAGCCCAAGGGTGACAGGTGCAAGCCATCTCTTGCTAAGCAACATGGCTTGTCGAGCATGTCATCCCAGGCAGACATATACTGGATCCCCTTTGAATGACACCAGAAACTTAGCCAATTGTTGAAGTTGATAAGTTTTTCTTTATACTGTGGCATCATTCTTGGTGAGGGTAGAATGCTACTCAGGGTCAGGGTCATACCTGCCTGGGCTACATGATCAGAGAGCTTTTCCATGTCTCTTTTCATGTAGTCCAGGGAGGTACATCCCAGGTCATTCACACCAACATGTACAATGACAGAGTCGTATTTGTACTTGTTCTGGAGTGACCTGAGTGCTTGTGTTATGTGGTGGATCCTGGAGCCCAACAGGCAGCTAACTGTAACCTTCTCCTTGTCCAGCCTAGTTAGTGGGACATCAGTGTGCCTGACTATAGAGTCGCCTATCACTAGTTCATAGGTTCATAGGTTCATACTAGGCTATCTGCCCGAGGGCATTTACAAGCCTAGCCCATAGTTTTGTGGCTTACACCACCCCTTTAGTATGGGGAACTATACCCATTATTTTGCTGTGCCTCTGTCGAGCAGTGACACTGAGGTAATCCCTGGGGTATATCTGCGATCTCCCATCCATTGGTCAAGATTTCTCTTGAACAAGGCTAGTGAGGTGCTCTGCCTCACATATACCGGGATTTTGTTCCACAGCATAGGGAGTCTTTGGGTGATGAATCTATCCCTCCAGCACGTCCTATTAATAGCCGTGTCGAGGTTTAAGTCTCCCGCCCTTGTGGCTCTGACTGATCTAGATTTTTTTGAGGTGAAGCATATTCATCAAATCTGGGTTTGACATGGCCTTGTATGTCAGGCAAAGGTCACCTCTGAGCAAGCGGTAAGCGACTGAATAGAGCTGGAGTTCTTTCAGTCGGGCAGCATAGGACAGATTTTTGAGACCCTTTATCCTTTTGGTGAGGAACTTTTGTGGCCTCTCCAGCTGCTGCAAGTGTCGGGTCAGATACATTCCGAATGGGGCATTGTACTCAATCATTGGTCTGATGAGTGATGAGTATAGGGAGACTATGACCTCCCTTGATCTAGATGTGAATCCCTTTATGATAAGGTGGGCAATGTAGAAGGTCTTCCTAACTACTTTAGCTACATGGGTGTCGAATGATAGGCTACTGTCAACCTGGGTCCCCAGGTCCCTGATAACTTCTTCTGTGTTCAGTGGATTGCCACCTATATGGTAGCTAGGGGTAACCTTGTTTTTCCCGAAGGGTATGACTATGCATTTTTTGGCATTTAACTTTAGGCCATGGTTCTGGCACCAGTTATCCGTTTCTGTGAGACCCTTCTGAAGGATATCTGTGTCAGATGTGTTTGACTATGGCCCAGTTTGCAGTCATCTGCAAACTTTGTCAGCCATAACCCTCCTGTGTTTGCTTGTACTGGAAAAGTAGATGCCAAACAAGAGTGGGCCCAGGACTGAGCCCTGTGGGACACCACTTGTGACAGGCTTTGAGTCTGACATGGCGCCAGCAACTCTGACCCTGTGGGTTCTGTCACTCAGCCAGTTTGCAACCCATCTTGTGATGTATGGGTTAACATTTAAGCTGATGAGTTTTTCAATGATACCCGAGTGGGGTATTGTATCGAAGGCCTTCGCCAGATCGAGGTAGGCTGTATGGACTGCCTTCCCTCATCAATGGCTTTGGTGACTGTTTCGAAAAAGTCAACCAAGTTTAAAAGGCATGATCTGCCTTTGACAAAGCTAAACTGGGTTGGATCCAAAGTCTGCAAATTCCCTGTGTCTTTATTTATGAGGTCCATTATGATCCTCTCCATGGCTTTGCAGATAAGGCTTGTCAAGCTAATGGACCGGTAATTTCCAGGGTCGGTGGAGGCACCGCCTTTGTGAAGTGGGACCACAGTTGCAGTGCGCCACTCACTGGGTACGTATCCAGAGGTGAGACTATGATTAAACAGCTGTCCTAGCTGTGGGTTTAATTCCTCATTGAGTTCGTGGAGCACACAGCCAGGGACACCATCAGGTCCCATGGATGCTGTGTTTTTTGCTTTGGAGAGAGCAGTTCTCACTTGGGCGTTAGAGATGTTTGGGGGGCTGCAATCGCTTGGTATAGATATCTCTCCTTTTGGGGAGGGAGAGTTTGCACTGAACCTGTCAGCCAGTATGTTGGCAATGTCTGTAGGATCAGTAATCTTCACATCATTTTGAACTAGTTCTGAGCATATCTGGGTGTTTCCTTCCAGGTTTCTAACATAGCTAAAGAAGGCCTTATGGTTGTCTTTTGAGTCTTTAGCTATTTTTCTCTCAAAATTTGCTTTGGATGATTTTATGAGAGCTCTTAGTTTTTTACTTATAGTGATCAAGGTGTCTTACCTTTTAAGGATTTTGCTCTATCTTGTAGTAGCTTCCTCCTTTTGTTGTAGAGTTTGTTTATGGCTGGGGTCCACCAGACTGGACGCTTGCCTTTGGTACAAAGAGTCTTTGTTTTGCTTGGGATTGCCTTATCCATGCAGTCCTGCAGGTGCTGGTAGAAGGCATTTGTAAGTGATTCAGCGGCTTGAGTACTGTTATCCGCCGGCTCGGGGGCCTTAAAGGAGACCACACTAGTCTTTAGAAGTGTGAAGTCGGCTTTCGAGAAGTTCTTTACTGTGGTCTTTTTTATTTCAGGTGGGGGTGTGATGAGGACCTCCAGCGAGATTAGTTTGTGATCTGATCTCACCAGTGAGGGGTATACTTTCGGTGTTGAACATTGTGCTCCCATTTTCGTGATGATGAGATCAAGTATGTTTTCTCCTCTTGTAGGGATGGTGACTAGTTGTTCCATGGCATTTGAGTTTATGAATTCCAGGAACTTTTGGGCTAGGGTGTTTGGGCTTGAGTAGTGTTCCCAGTCTATATTAGGGTAATTGAAGTCACCTAGTATGATGGTGTTTGGTGATACATTTAGCCCCTCCAGTGTTTTCAGGAAGGCCATGTGAGGTTCCTGAGTTTGTGAGGGTGGCCTGTAACATGCTACAATTTGCAGAGCAGTCTTGCCTATGGTTAATTGCACCTGGATGGTCACCGATGCATCGTGCGTTGCCACCAGTCTTGAGGTGTGGGTGTCCTTGATGAATATGGATACCCCCCCCCTCCTTTCTTGGTATTGTCCGGATTTTGGGGCCGGAACGCATGATATGAGGTAAAACCTGATAGTGCTGGGGTGCTCTCAGGAGCCTTGAACCAGGTTTCTGTCACAGCACAGACATCGATGTTCTCCATACTGAGAAGGGCCTCAAGTGCGTGCATTTTGAGATTTAGACTTCTGGCATTGAGCAGCATTACCCTTAGTTTTTTCCTTTTTGTGTTCTAGGGTGGTAGGTTTAGAATTTGAGCCTTGCCTAAAAAGGCACTATGGGGGTGGCAAGAGCCTTTGCCAATATCCGAATCCCAGGGTGACAGGTGCAAGCCGTCCCTTAAGCAGCGTGGCTTGTCCAGCATGTCATCCCAGGCAGACAGACATTGGATCCCCTTTGAATGACACCAGAGTTTAAGCCAATTGTTAAAGCTGATTATCTTATCTCTGTATTGTGGCATCATTCTTGGTGAAGGTAGGATACTGCTCAAGGTCAGGGTCATACCTGCCTGGGCTACATAATCAGAGAGCTCCTCAATGTCTCTTTTCATGTAGTCCAAGGAGGTACGTCTCAGGTCGTTTACACCAGCGTGGACAATGACTGAGTCGTATTTGTACCTGCTGTTGAGAGACCTGAGTGCTTGTGTTATGTGGCGGATTCTAGCGCCCGACAGGCAGCTTACTGTAACTCTCTCCTTACTCAGTCTGGTGAGCGGGACGTCAGTGTGTCTGACTATGGAGTCACCAATGACTAGTGTGTCTGGCATTGTGTTTGGCCTTAAGGGTTGTGACTGTTTGACACTCTGACTGTGAGGTCTATGTGTTTCAGGTGTTGTGTTCTGAGGTGGTGGTTGTTTGGGTGTCTGCTTTGGTGGCCTCTGCTGTTTTGGTAGATTTTTGATCAGAGCCTCGAGTATGTCTTTGTGTGCTTATGTGTATGATTTGAGGTTGTGATGGTACTATGTGAGACTGGGTCTATAGTGTGTGTGGTAACCTTCTCCTCCTGACTGATCTTGCCAGTCCTATGTTGAGAGAGCTCAGCCTCCAGTTTGGCCGTATAGTTGCATCTCTCGCATGTATTTGTGTTTTGTGGGAGGAGGAGAGGGTTGTCTGTGTACATGAGGCAATTGTAACATTGCCTCAATATTCCCAGGTTCACCAGCTGAGCAGGAGAGGACACTAGCAACTGATCCCTCGACATGCTAGAAGGAATAGACAAAAAAACTTTAAAAGAGATTCCGGGGGATGTGGGTGACCGAGAAATGGGGGTTTGCCTTTTTGGGGTACTATCTATGACAAGAGTGCTGTATCAAGGTAATAAGTACTGTAGGAGCAAGTGCTAGGTTTAACAGATAGAGAGTAGCCTATTTGGAGTCAAGTAGAGATGATCTTTTTAGTTGTAGGATACGCTGATTAGATCAGTAGTATAGTTCGAGGAAGGTAGTTTTAAGGGAAAATTTGAAGAGTGGACTTTAGGTAGCCCGAATAGTTTAAACCTGCTTAACCGCCGCTGCCCTAGTGTGCAACGGTGGCAACTCCGCGCTAAAGCGCGCTTTATAGCAGGGGCTGGAAAAGACAGGAAATTACCCAAAATGGCCAATAGACTACAAGTTACTGCCTTAAACCACTCCTCTAAGGGCAAACAGGCAGCTCAGTACTCCCCACTCTCACTGGTGAGTAAAGAAACTTCCCCCTGACCAAACAAGGAAAATGGAGAAACACAGGAACCAAGACAAAGCCCAGGGATCAGCAAAATCTGGTCTCTGGAACACTAGTTAGGAAAGTATGGAAAACAAGGATATTTTTTTTGTTTTTCAAGTTTTTTTTACAGTAAAGCAGAAAACACAATAAATGCTATGATTTTCGACTAAATGCTATCAAAGGCTAGTACACTTGAGTGTATTAGCCTGTAGTTTAACTTTTAGGCAAAACTTAAACTAGCAAGTGCAATAAACAGTTTTAGCTTATAAACACAGTAAAAACAGTGCAGATTTTGATAAAACAAGCAGAAACAGTAGTCGAAAGGCACAAAATGTCGAAAAAAGCCAAGAAAAATACTTAAAATCTGGAAAGATAGTCTTTTCTGGTCTCTGCTGCTAGAGGAACACTGCTGGCCACCACGAGGAGCTGTGCTGAGTTCTCAATAGCTGGAAAAGCCCGCCAAAACGCTTTATAGCAGGGGCTGGAAAAGACAGGAAATGACCCAAAATGGCCAATAGACTACAAGTTACTGCCTTAAACCACTCCTCTAAGGGCAAACAGGCAGCTCAGTACTCCCCACTCTCACTGGTGAGTAAAGAAACTTCCCCCTGACCAAACAAGGAAAATGGAGAAACACAGGAACCAAGACAAAGCCCAGGGATCAGCAAAATCTGGTCTCTGGAACACTAGTTAGGAAAGTATGGAAAACAAGGATATTTTTTTTTTGTTTTTTTCAAGTTTTTTTTTTACAGTAAAGCAGAAAACACAATAAATGCTATGATTTTCGACTAAATGCTATCAAAGGCTAGTACACTTGAGTGTATTAGCCTGTAGTTTAACTTTTAGGCAAAACTTAAACTAGCAAGTGCAATAAACAGTTTTAGCTTATAAACACAGTAAAAACAGTGCAGACTTTGATAAAACAAGCAGAAACAGTAATCGAAAGGCACAAAAAGTCGAAAAAAGCCAAGAAAAATACTTAAAATCTGGAAAGGTAGTCTTTTCTGGTCTCTGCTGCTAGAGGAACACTGCTGGCCACCACGAGGAGCTGTGCTGAGTTCTCAATAGCTGGAAAAGCCCGCCAAAACGCGCTTTATAGCAGGGGCTGGAAAAGACAGGAAATGACCCAAAATGGCCAATAGACTACAAGTTACTGCCTTAAACCACTCCTCTAAGGGCAAACAGGCAGCTCAGTACTCCACTCTCACTGGTGAATAAAGAAACTTCACCCTGACCAAACAAGGAAAATGGAGAAACACAGGAACCAAGACAAAGCCCAGGGATCAGCAAAATCTGGTCTCTGGAACACTAGTTAGGAAAGTATGGAAAACAAGGATATTTTTTTTTTTTTCAAGTTTTTTTAAAGTAAAGCAGAAAATACAATTAAAGCTATGATTTTCGAGTAAATGCTATCAAATGCTAGTACACTTGAGTGTATTAGCCTGTAGTTTAACTTTTAGGCAAAACTTAAACTAGCAAGTGCAGTAAACAGTTTTAGCTTATAAACACAGTAAAAACAGTGCAAACTTTGATAAAACAAGCAGAAACAGTAGTCGAAAGGCACAAAAAGTCAAAAAAAGCCAAGAAAAATACTTAAAATCTGGAAAGGTAGTCTTTTCTGGTCTCTGCTGCTAGAGGAACACTGCTGGCCACCACGAGGAGCTGTGCTGAGTTCTCAATAGCTGGAAAAGCCCGCCAAAACGCGCTTTATAGCAGGGGGCTGGAAAAGACAGGAAATGACCCAAAATGGCCAATAGACTACAAAGTTACTGCCTTAAACCACTCCTCTAAGGGCAAACAGGCAGCTCAGTACTCCCCACTCTCACTGGTGAGTAAAGAAACTTCCCCCTGACCAAACAAGGAAAATGGAGAAACACAGGAACCAAGACAAAGCCCAGGGAACTAGTGTGTTGAGTATGTTATTTTCCCTTAAGGGCTGTGATTGCGTGGCACACTGATTATGTAAAGTATGTGCTTCATGGTTGGTGATGGGCTGTGGAGGTTGCTTGGATGTCTGCTTTGGAGGTCTCTGTTGCTTTTGCAGATTTTTATTTAGAGTCTCAGAGTATGTTTTCATGTATTTATGTGTGTTAGTTGCCTGTGTTGGTTTGTTAGGTCTATGTGAGACTGGTGGTGTGTTGCAAGTATTACCCTTCTCCTCTTGACAGTCAGTTACAGTCTGGGGTTGAGAGAGCTTTGCCTCAAGTCTGGCTGTATAATTGCATCTCTCGCATATGGGTTCGGATCCAATCCTTGGATCTGACTTGGCTGTTACTATAGCTTGTGATCACCAAAAAGCTCTCAAGACCCTCCCTTACTGATAATACACCAACCCTAAACATACCTCAGATCCGTTTTGCCACTTTCTCGAATAGACATGGTCAGCCTGAGCGCTCAAGTTATTTCTTGTCTAAATAAGTGATTTCTCCTTATATTTGTTATTAGTCTTTCTCCCTTCCCATTACACTTTGTGTTTTTCTAATTTACCATAGCTGGTAGTTAATGTTCATTTTTTATTTAAAATTTTCTTTCTTATTACACTGTGTATTCTTGATACCGTAGCTGCCATTTTTTTCCCTTTTATCTCACTTTCTCTCTCTCTCTCTCACTAGATATCTCTATACATATATCTATATCTGTCTGTCTATATATATATATATATATATATATATATATATATATATATAATGTGTGTGTGTGTGTGTGTGTATATAAATATACTTTATTGTTATTTTTTCAGTATGTCTGATAGACCACCTTCCGGTTTTAAAAAGTAGCAAAAGTGAGGGCACAAATTGCCCTTAGCCAATGGCAATAATTTATGCATATACTGTTTGGACCTGGATCACCTCCAGACTGATTGCTTCATTTGTAAGAATTTCAATCCCAGGGCACTAGTGGATATGAAGAACAAATTAATATTGGAAGCTTTACTTCCTTCCTCTTTTAGTTAAGCTATTTAAGGGGCTCAATCCCCCAAATCTAAAGATAAGGAGCCTTTGACCTGGTCTCCGAGGCCTTCTGCATCATCGACTCTATCTTTGGAGCCACCAAGAAAAAAGTTTGTTGGATCCAAACTCTACATCGATCCAGCCTCTGATGGATCTGACCAAAAAATCCTTGAATCCTACTTCCAATCTGACATTTTTGCCGAGGACAAGGTACTCTTCACTCCTTGGGTCCAGTTCCTTCAAGATTACCTTCCCCTTTCTTGGATAGATACCGCTCATGTTCTTCCAGCTCCTACCTCCTCAGGTCAGAAAGCCTGTCCTTCCACCATACTGCTTGTGGTGGCTCCTACTGTGATCCGACCAACCGTTTCAGAGCCCTGGAACCAAACTTTTCAAGTCCATCTGGCTCTGATTCAAAGATACTTCTGTCTTCTGAAGCAGTCTGTGAGTACATCAGCTCTGACATCTTCGGATCCAGATGACTATTGGAGCTGAAGCGCCCCTGTCTGGTCAGAGGTGCTGGAGTTGACTCAGAAGTTTCCAGAGCCATCTCTGCCTCTCGGAGCCTTGGCACTGGACAACTCAGCTCCAGCTTCCACCTAGGGGAGATTGCTTTTGGGACAGAGGGAGGCAATGGACCGGAAGCCTTGCTCCTCGGATGCATTATCTTTCTTCTTCCTGGAGTAATCTGCCTTTGAGGTAGTGAAGATAGTGTTTTCTCTTCTGGCAGTTCAGGCAGACCCTCCCCCTTGGATCTTCCATCTGGATGCCAGATGTCTCTGTGTTTTGAGACACGTCATTCTACACCACAGGGACAGCCAGCTGAAAGTCTCCAGTCCACCCCACAAGGTATTATGATGTCTTCCGATACTTCACTGGAGCTTCCCACTGAGGAAATCCCTAGGAAGAGGAAGTGCATGAGGAGGCACTTGGACTCTGCCCAGGACTCAGTCTTTGAGGACTGATTTTAGTGAAGGAGAAGGGTCCCCAAGATCATCTCCTGAAGTTGCCTCATTTGGAGACATCCTTAAGATCCTTAAGCAGAGAGGTGGTTGGTCCTCTGATCACCCTTCACCGGAGGAATTAGTAATTCTGGAGTTCATTGGATCTGGCCTACCTACTTCTTGGGTAACTGCCTGGCAGTGAGCTTACTGACATGATTTCTAAGTGGGTGTGGAAGGAGCCTGACTCATCTGAGAAAATCCCCAAGAAACCAGATCAGATTCTGGCTCCACCTATATGGAAAGAGTTGTGGAGTAAGGGTCTGCCCGTAGATGCTATGGTCATGGCGGCAGCCATCAAGAAGGAGCTAGCTGAACAGAGTTCCTCTGTCCATTCAACCTAATAGAGAGTCTAGGGAATTGGGCATCTTCCTTGTTGCGTGGCTTGGATTACTTCTAACACCATTCGACATACAAAGCTGATATAAGTATATTTTTGCACTTGCTATAACTGTTTCAGTGATATTTCATAATTTTGTGCTTAGTATTGCAAAGTTTGTGCATTAAAGTGGGTGATATTTAATAATTCTGTGCTTAGTGTTGCAAAGTGTGTGTGTTAAACTGGTCTCTGGCTTACTTTTGAGCACTTACTTTGGCTGGCTCATTTCATTTTCCCTCCTGTCTGCCCTATTGTTGTGTTCTTATAAGCTGGTGGCTTTTGCTTTGACCGCCTCTTATTATAAATTTGTTATTGGATACTCCTCCTAATCCTGTTGCATCAGCTCCTTCTACTGAGTGCAGTGATACTGTTTGGGAAGGCCCACCCCTTAGCTTCTTAACCTTGAATTGTCTTCTGTTTCCTCCCTTTCTACTTGCCAAAAAAAAATTACACTTTATTCAGCTATTTTTACTGTATTTATAATGGGCCGGATTTACAAAAGCTTGCACGGAGTTGTATAATAGAGTAAGATGTCAGACCACCAATATGTCTGCTGAGCGATCCAGCAACATCTGGCAGGGGCGTGCATGAGAGCTTCTAAAGCTAGTCTTGCACAGACAGTGTCATGGTATGCAAATTACCTCATTTGCTGCTGAAAGCTATGCAAATGAGGTAAATTTGCAATCCAGGAAACACTAACCTGTCCGTGGAAGAGTAGTGTTATCTGCAGAAATGTACTCCATTGGTAATGGAGTACCGTTCTGCAAATAGCAAAACTAAGCTATGACAGCTCCAAATAAAGGATGCATCCAGTTGAGGAAGCATGCCAATGGCCAAATATAAGGCCATTGACATTTTTAAATGTTTAAAATTATTAAAATCTATTTTTTTCCCTGATCTCCAATGTTTAAGCGTAGCGCAGCGCTGCGCAAACATGCACTGCTTAAAAAAACAAGAAAATAATTATAAAATAGCCAAAATAGGCATTTTCACTAAAAAGCTTATCCTGCCATGCAGGTGAATGGCAGGCTGAAGACAACATGGCCACTGAGTACTGGTTGCTAAGGGGGGGAAGCTCAATGTGAGAGATGTAACCAAGCATTAGTAGGCAATCCTATGCAAATGAGGATAAGGATAGTGAATCCCAATTTTTCCCAGCATGTGAGCCATGTGCCAAGAGTGTAAGTGTAGGAGTAGGTGAGTAGTAGAGTAGAAGATAGGTGACATCATGTGAGGGTGTGTCAGAAAGACTGTATGCTTATTGGAGCACAGTGTCTTGTGTTTGCCCTGAGTCGCTCAGGATTGCAAGAGGCGTGTCTACAGTTGTCCTTTTTGAAAACCAGAAACCAAAGGTGTATGCCGTGAATATATCTGAAATTTCTTGCAAATGTGCAGACAGCGTGTGTGCTTGTTTGTGTGGTGCTGCCCCGGGCGGAAACAGAAAGGGAAAAGGAAGGAAAAGAAGTAGTAGGAAGTTAACCAAGGAGAACTAGCAGAGCTGCCAGGTGAAATATATCAGAATCAGCCAATTACACAGGCAGCAGACTAGCCCAGAACTTTAAACTCTGCAAACAGCAGTCTCCCCTGTTTTTTCCCAAGAACTCTTCAACACTGCAGTATACAAGGAGTGAAAACTTAAAAAGCTTAAGTCAGACAAAATGTTAGGGGCTGCTCTTGCTATCATAAACCAACATGTGCAAGGTACTGAGGGTGGTGATGTTGTGAATGCTGCTGAGCAACCCACAGTGAGGAGATGGAGAAGCGTGTGCAGACCCAGGGTAACCTACCAGGGGCTACATGAGCTGGAGATAGTGGAGCGCTACAGGGTGGACAGAGACCTCCTGCAGAAAATTGTTGAGCTGTGCCGGCCACGCCTCACACACAGAACCAACAGAGGGGAACCCATCCCAGTGGATACCAAGGTATGTGTTGGCCTAAGAATACTAGCTACAGGTACCATCCAGAGACGAACTGGTGATATGATGGAGATTTCACAGCCATCAGCATCCAGGGTACTGCACCAGTTCCTGGATGCCATGTCAGCACATGTCGTTGAGCACGTATATTTCCTCAATTCCTGTGAGGCATTGGCCAGCAATATGCATCTTTTCCACCAAATAGCAGAATACCCTGAGGTAGTGGGTGCAATAGACTGCACGCACATACACATCAAAGCACCACCCGGTGAGCGGGCTAGGGTCTACATCAACTGCAAGGGCCTCCCCTCCATCAACTGCCAGGTCGTGTGCGATGCCCATGGCATAATAATGAATGTGTGTGCTGGCTACCCTGGAAGCTATCACAATTCCCACATCTGGCATCTGACACAGCTGTACCAGAGATTTGCCAATGGGGACATCCCTGACGGTCACCTAGTGGGGGATGCTGGATACGCACTGGAGCCATGGCTCACCCATCAGAAATGCACACACACCCGAGCAAGAACTCCATAAAGAGGCACACGCACAAACAAGAAACATTATTGAGCGTGTGTTTGGGATGCTCAAGTCACGGTTCCGGTGCCCGGACACATCTGGTGGCACCTTGCAGTACCCACCAACTACATGTACCTAAACTGTCATGGTATGTGCCATGCTACACAGTATGATCCTGTGAAAACAGCTGCAGCAGGAACAGCATGGGGCAGGCCCAAACAGCCCCCCACCATTGCCAAGACCTGCACAGGCACAGCGTGACTTGGAGGAGGAACACACTGAGCCTGCCCCAGTAGGCAGAAGGAGGCATGCCCAGTATGCCCTGGCCTTGGCAAAGAGGCAACGCATAGCACATACACTGACTCAGTAGGAACCCTGGAAATGACACCTCTCTCTGACTCGCACATACAGTAAAAGGGATGCCTAACTTGACACTACCTGCTTTCAAACGTGTAGGGAGTGTACTATGTGCATCCGACATAGGCAGCCCTGCAGCACCACCTGAGGCATGCCCTATTTTAAGAAATATAAAGCACTGCTAAGCACATTTTACTAGTATTGAGCATATTTAAATACGATTGCGCTTAGCTGCACACTGCGCTAACCAGCGCAACATCGGGCAATGTTGGGCAAAGTCGGGTAAACATGCTCACACCTGCTGTACTGTTCCTTAAGCAGTCTGGTCTGCCCAGCAGGAAAATAAAAAGCAGTGACAGGGCTCGAAGTCAGGATACTGTGCACTGTAGTCACAGTACTGAACCACTAAGCCATGACAGCATTTCACTGGCACAGACACAAATTAACTCACTCACACATACCATTTGGGGGGGTTACATACCTAACAGTCACAGCCAGCAGGACAAATGTAGACAAACGCAAACACAAACAAATGCTGTATCATGCCCTCTGAAGAGGCATATGAGTAGCCTCCCCACAGGCCTATGCAGACAGATAACAGCAGGCCAGGCAGTGTGGTGTGAGTTGGGTAGGCTATGAAGTCACAAACTAAAATGCGTGTAATTGGAAGCTAAGGTCTGTAGTACAGTGGTATGCCTCAAGCCAGTATGATAGGCAACAGTACAGACTGAAATGGAGTACCTGACATAGCAGTGCAGGCCTAGCAAATGTGTATAAGTGTCAGGTGAACCCTTCATCCTATGTACACCCACAGTAACAATCAGGTGTGCCCTCCCAGGTAGAAATGTACAAATAATAGCTGTCCCCACTGTATGTAGAATGACTCATGGAAGCCCTGCAGGCACACTCTGCTTCCTGTCGATGTACAACACAAAGGTGAGCCCTGAAGTATAAACCAACTTAATTTTCACAAACATATAGTATATATGCTCATACTGGGCATGCTCACACACTTAGACAAATTTAGCAAATTTCAGTCAACAACATACTGAAAGGTCATACTGGACATGCTCACACACCTAGGCCATGTCTGAGTACAGCAGTGGGCCACACATATCTGGCAGTTGCAGTTCTTACTCCAGACACTTGTCACTATTCACCAATCCTGCCTTGTGCACACAGTGATATGAAAACAGACCCATATAATATATTGGACACCTGTCATAATCAAACTATGCACTCCAAGTACTTAAGTTGTTCAAAGAAAGTGAAAAACCAAAAAAGATCAATAATTCTCCGATCAGTATCATCAAGAAACAATGAGCACTCCTAACATTATCCAATCCATGTTCTAGCAAAAATATTGTCAAAGAGTCCATAGAGAACCATGAAGCTTTCTTTCGCTATGTCATAAATATCAATGTAAACTCGTATATGTTCCGAGTCAGTGCAAACTGTAAATGAATACATGTACATGACTGACATTGCCAACATCTTGTCAGACAGGTTCATACATATTTACCCCTTCTCACTGATAAAAGGGCCCATTATCATACCTGGAAATTGTGAAAACCCAGAAATCACATATAGGATGGTTAAACAGCTCTTTCCAAACCTAAAAACACGGCGTGTATGGGATAACATGGTTTCCCTGGCTGTGTCATATGTGAACTCCAAAATAAACAAACCCTGCACCTGAACAGTCTGTTGAGACTCACCGTCTGTACAGGATATGAAACTGTTGAATGGGTTACAGCAATGTTTGTCACACTCCACGAGTGTTAGTGCACAACAGACCATGGGAACTATTGTCTTATAAGTCTAATAAGCCTGATGTGCAAGGCCATGGAGTCCATCATTATGGAACTCATAAACAGAACTATTGAGAGCCTACAAACACCCAACCCTACCCATTTTGGTTTGGTCAGGGGCAGATCATGGTTCCTAAACCTGCTAGACAGTTTTCAAGGCAGTCACCCAGGACATGCATCAATGAAATGAGCTACACACGACCTACATAGACCTTGAAAAGCCCTTTTCCACCATCCCACACACATGTCGTATCCACAAAATCAACAACCTGTGCATAAACACGTATGTCATCTGATGGATTGCCAACTGGGGCACAGATAGATCCCACAAGGTAAGAATTGTGTTCTCCTGTTCAAGCTGGTAACAACTGCTGTCCCCCATGGCTCAGTCCTGGAACCCCTCCTGTCTGGTGTATACATTTCAGAAATACAATCAAACATGTTTAGCAAGGTTTGTGGATGACTGCAAAAAGGTTGTCATAATCGATGTTTGGGATAACAGAGACATCCTTAAAAAGCGTCTCAGTCAGACAGATGTGGTGTCAAACTTATGGGCTCGAGCTACAGTCATACAAATACCACGTAGGTGCCAATACCCTAAATATGGAGGTAATAATAAGGGATCTATGGACACATGTGGATAGTCATCACTACTTCCAGAAACACATTCACAAAGTGGTTAGAAAATCATGCTATATGCTCCCACAAACTGCCAAGGTTTTTGCATGTAGGTCAAAGGAGGTTCCCTCTACTCATCAGTCATCAGACCCATCATAGAGTACCAGAACACACTTGCGATGAATCTGACTAGGCACCTTCACCAGCTGGAAAGACCACTGACGTACCTCAACAAAAGCATTACTGGCCTCAAACAGTTGCCCCATGCAACAAGACTGAATTTAACTGAATTTAACTCAGTCTGTACTCTGTTGCATACTGTCTACTCTGCCCAACAGACAGGTCCATGTCCAATGCAGAACGGATGTACATGTGCTTTCTGAAGTAACCCCAAGCTCACTGTACTACATGCTCTAGGGATATCATCACAACAATAAATAGAACATGTTGGAGGGATACATTAATAACTCACAGACTTCCCTTTCTTTGGGACAGGCTCCCTCCCAACGTACATTAAGCAGAGTCCCTCACTGACACTCTTCCAGAGGAGCCTTGATGAGTGTATGTGAAGCTGAACTGTCACACCATGGATCACTTCATCAGCTCTGCTACACAGAGGCCTAGGGAACTTACCCCATGGGTGGTGATAGCTGCACACTCTGGCCATACTAATATATGCCTTCAGGCAGATAGCCTGTTACCTACCTATGTACCTATATATATATGTAGGGGGGAACACAGTATAATAAGCCAAAGATGGATGGGCATAGATGTGTGTAAGAGGGTGACCATGACAGGGAGCCATCCAGGATCGCCCCACCCAGCACACATCCCAATGGCACAAAAGACATGAGGTGCACATCTCACCCAGTGTACATAACAGCCACCAGTATCTGTAAGCATTACAGTGTATGTGGTCCATGTGCCTGGTGTACAATATGACGGTACAATGAAGTACACATCTACTATCTGTAGACATGTACCTGTCACATAGTCTACTACATACCTATGAACCTATCTTCAATAAGGCATATGTTAGCCTGGGCAAGTTGTGCAGCTTTCATCACCCCACTGGGTAGTCTCCCAAGCCTTCGTTCTAATAGTTAGTACCCTAAGCCCCTTTCTAGTGGGGCTGCTGATGTGATGGCTGGCATGAATTGTCTGTTTCCCATCCACTCATCAAGGTTCCTATTGAAGAGTGTCAGTGAGGGGCTCTGTCTGATGTACATTGGGACTCTGTTCCACAGTAAGGCAAGTGTCTGGGATGGTACTCTATCCCACCAGCATGTTGTATTCATTGTTGTGATGAGGTTCATATCCCTGGAGTGTGTAGGGTGACTCAATTTTGTCATCTGTAGATGGAGCATGCTCAGCAGTTATGTGTTGGACATGGCTCTGTATGTAGGCAGAGTGTGCCTCTGAGTAGGCAGTATGCCACAAAGAACACATTTAGTTTTACCAGTTGTGTTGCATAACACAACTGTCTGAGACCAGTAATCCTCTTTTGGTGAGGTACCTCTGTGGTCACTACAGCTGCTGGATATGCGTAGTCGAGTACATCCAGAATGGTGCATTATACTCAATGATGGGGTCTGATGACTTAAGAGTAGAGGGCCACCACTACCTCTTTGGATCCTGATGCAAACCCTTTGTTGATTAGGTGGGTCACATAGGATTTCCCAATCACTTTGGCAACATGGTTGTCAAAGGAAAGATGACTGTCTACTTGTGTCCCCAGATCCGTTATTACCTTGTCAGTTTTAAGGGGGTAACACCTATGTGGTAGTTTGTGTGTACTTTGTTTTCACCAAAGAGGATCACTATGCATTCCTCCACATTGAGCTTGAGGCCATGATTCTGACACCACACATCTGTCTCATAGAGTCCCTTCTGAAGAATATTTGTGTCATCTGGGGAATCTGTTATGGCAAACACTTTACAGTTCCCAGCAAACTTAGTCAACCACAACCCTCCTGTGTTGGCGTGTACATTTGAGAAGTCTATACCAAACAGGAGAGACCCCAGGACTGAACCCTGGAGGGCACCAGTTGTTACCAGTGTAGAGTCTGACATGTAGCCAGCAACTCTTAATTTGTGGAATCTATCTGTGAGCCAATTTGCAATCCATCTTGTTGATGTATGGATTCATGCCCAGGTTGGTGAGTTCCTCTATGATACCTGACTGGGGAATGGTGTCAAAGGCTGTAGTGAAGTATAGGTAGGGTGTGTTGAGCTCATTTCAATCATCTGTAGCCTGGGTAACAGTCTCAAAGAAATCCACCCAGTTCAGGAGGTGTGATCTACATATGATGAAGCCAAACTGGGTGTACTCAACTGTGTGAAGGTTCACAATCTCTTTATTGTTGACTTCCATTATGATTGTCTCCATTGCCTTAAATATCAGACTCGTCAGGCTGATAGAGCATGAATGCCAAGGGTTTTTGTGGCCCCACCCCTATGGAGTGTGATGAATGTTGCTGCGCAACATTCTATGGGTACATATCCTGTACATAGCATGTAGAGAGAGGTGTAGATATCCTTGATGAATATGGATACATCCCCACCCTATGTGCTATGATCCAGGTCCTGATGCTGGAAGGTATGGAATGAGTAGTATCCTGGTAGTGCTGGTGTGCTCTCTGGAGCCTTGAACTAGGTTTCTGTTGCTGCACAGATATCAATATTCTCCATACTGAGATGTGCCTCGAGTGTGTGCATCTGGAGGCTGAGAATTCTGGCAGTGAGTAGCATTTAGCTAACTTTGTGGTTATTTGTGTTGGTTATGGGGTTTGGTTTGTCCTGAGTGACCGGTGTTCCACACCTGAAGTCAATGCCTCATTGGTCCCATCTGACCATAAGCTAATTGCCCGACATATCTACATTCTGGACCCACCCCCCATTAAGGAAACCATGTTAAAAAATATCTCCAAAGCCAACTTCATGCTTCTTAAGACAGAAGTGCTGAACCTCAGGACACCCGTGCAGATGGACAATACTGTTACGACTACTGAATCCTTCACAATTGCACTTTATAAGCACTTACATGAGTGTATGCATCGTGCTATCCCAAACAGAACCAAGATGCTATCCTCCAAGAAAAGGAAGCCAATCTGGTGGTCCCCTGCCATAAACAAACTGCACAACAGAAGGAAGAAACTGTTGCAAAAGAGGGTAAAATCCCATGAGTGGAGGAGCTCTCTGGTCAGCCTCAGGAAGAAGCTGCGATCCCTGATAAAATCCTCCAAAGCTAGTTACGAAAACAAGGTCGACACTGATTCTAAAGACAACCACAAAGCATTCTATAGCTATGTCAAGAATCTCAATGGCAACACTCAGATCTGCTCTGAGTTACAGCACAATGGCACTAAATATACAGACCCAACTGATATTGCCAACAGCCTGGCAGATATGGTCAGTGCTAACTTTACCCCCCTCTCACCCATGAAAGAGCACATCTCTATACCAGAAGAATGCAAAGTTGCTATCATCATGGCTGCACAGGTAAAAACCACTCTCCAAAGCCAGGAACACAGCATCCATGGGACCAGATTACATCCCAGGCTGCGTTCTACACAAACTACAGAACGAACTGGCACCACACCTACTTACCATGTTCAATCATAGCCTCACCTCAGGCTTTGTGTCTGCTGAATTGCACACAGTGATGGTTATCCCACTACACAAGGGTGGAGCCACCACAGACCCCAGGAACTAGCGCCCCATTAGCCTGATGAGCCTGGTCTGCAAGGCCATGGAACCTATCATCATGGAACTTATAAACAAAGACATTGGAAACTCCAAACTCTGGACCACAACCATTTTGGGTTTGTAAAAGGCAGATCATGTCTCCTAAACCTGATAGACTTCTTTGAAGCAGTCACCAAAGTCGTAGACAAGGGTGAGGTGGTTCACACAGCCTATCTAGATCTTGCCACGGCTTTCGACACCATCCCCCAATCTGAAATTATGGATAAACCCACTAAACTAGGTATAAATCCCTATGTCACAAGATGGGTTGCCAACTGTCTCACTGACACACCCCCACTGTGAAAGTAGCAGACTCTAAGTCCGACTTCGGACCAGTGACAAGTGGAGTACCACAGGGTTCAGTCCTGGGTCCTGTCCTGTTTGGTATCTACTTCCCTGAAGTACAGGTTAACATGGAAGGTCTCTGGCTAATGAAGTTCCCAGATGACTGCAAACTAGGAGCCATAATCGAGACTACTAACGATGTGGACATCCTACAAAAGGGCCTCACTGAGACAGATGCCTGGTGGCAAAGCCATGGCCTCAAGCTCAATGCCAAAAAGTGCATTGTCATCCCCTTTGGTAAAAACACTGTACCCATGAACTACAACATAGGTGGTAGTATATTTAACACTGAAAATGTGATAAGAGACCTTGGGACACAGGTGGACAGTAGACTCTCCTTTGATAATCACATTGCCACAGTACTCAGGAAATCCTTCTGTGTGGCACGCCTCATCACAAAAGGTGTCTCATGCAGAATAAAAGAGGTCATTGTTCCCCTCTACTCATCACTCATTAGATCCATTGTAGAGTACAATGCCCCTTTTGCTATGTACCTCACAAGACATCTACAACAACTGGAAAGCCAGCAGAAATACCTCACAAAGAGGATTAGCGGCCGCAAATGCATGCCATACACAGACCGTCTCAAAACACTACAGCTTTACTCGGTCGCATATCGCCTACTCAGAGGTGATCTCTGCCTAACATACAAAGCTATGTCAAACACAGAGCTGTTGGACATGCTCCACTTAAAGAAATCCCAATCCCTCTGAGTGTCGGCCCCAAAACCCAGACTGAAATACAAAAGGAGGGGGTGTATCCATTTTCATAAAGGATATCCAGACCTCCAGGTTAGTGGCACAGCACGAGGCCTTGGAGACCATGCAAGTTCAACTAACATTGGGCAAAGCTGCTTATCAGATCATAGCCTTCTATAGATCATATACCTTGTCTCAGGACCCTCACTCATTATTCCTGAGAACACTGGGAAATATAAAGGTCCTACCAAACACCATGATATGAGGAGATTTCAACTACCCAAACATTGACTGGGAGAATTACTTGAGTACAAAGTCCTTTGCCCAATGCTTCCTAGAGTTTATAAACTCAAACGGTCTGGAACAGCTGGTCACCACGCCCACTAGAGATGACAACATACTGGACCTGATCATCACCAACATGGGGGAATCAGTGTTCCACACCAGAGGTAAACCCCTCGCTGGTAATATCAGATCATGAAGTAATCACACTGGACATCCTCATCCCGACCCCCCCCCAATCAACAAAACCACTGTGAAAAAGTTTTCAAAAGCAAACTTCACACTTCTCAAAACCTAAGTGGAAAGTTTCAAAGCCCGCTTGCTACAGGATAATGCTGTTCCAATCTGCAGAATCCTTTGCAAGTGCATTCTATGAGCATCTACAGGGATGCATGGATCGAGCCATCCCAATTAAAACCAAGATTCAATCCTCCAAAAAGAAGAAACCAATGTGGTAGTCCTTGCCCATAAATAAGCTACACAACAGAAGGAGGAAACTAACACATGATAGAGCAAAATTCCAAAAAGGAAAGGCATCACTGATCATTATTAACAAGAAACTATGATTGCTCATAAAATAATCCAAGTCCAATTTCTAAAGAAAAATTGCCAAGGAATCTAAAGATAACCACAAAGCCTTCTTTAGCTATATCAAACATTTAGGTGGCAACTCTCAGATATGCTTTCAGCTACTGCAAAATGGCAAAAAATACACTGAACCAACTGACATTGCCAACATCCTGGTGGACAAGTTCAGTGCAAACTTCACTCCCCCTCACCCCCAAAAGGGCCCGTGTCCATCCCAGAAGAATGCCGAGCCCCAGACTTCATGGACATGCAGGTAAAAACAGCCCTCTCCAAAGCTAAGAGCACAGCATCAGTGGGACTGGATGGTGTCCCAGGCTGCGTCTTACATGAGCTCCAAAAGGAACTAAACCCTCACCTACATTCACTGTTCAGACTCAAAATTGCCACAGTCTATGTACCCAAAGAATGGCGTACATAGGTTCATAGGTTCATACTAGGCTATCTGCCCTAGGGCATTTATAAGCCTAGCCAGAGTATGTTTGGCTTTCGCCACCCATTTTAAATTAATTTTGCTATGCCCTTTTTCGAGGTTAGTATACTGTGCCTCTGTCTAACAGTGACACAGAAGTGATACCCGGGGTAAACCTACGATCTCCCATCCACTCATCAAGATTCCTCTTGAAGAGAGTCAATGAGGGACTCTGCCTAACCTGGACTGGGATTTTATTCCAGAGTGAAGGGAGCCTCTGGGTTATGAATCTGTCCCTTCAGCATCTCCTATTTATTTCAGTGCTGAGGTTCAAGTCTCTCGGGCGTGTAGCTCGATGGGATTTGGATTTTTTGAGGTGCAGCATGTCCCTTAATTCCGGGTTGGACATGGCCTTATACGTCAGGCACAGGTCACCTCTGAGCAGGCAGTATGCCACTGAGTAGAGCTGGAGTTTCTTTAACCGGGCAGCATATGGCATCTGTTTGAGCCCTTTGATCCTCTTGGTGAGGTACTTTTGGGGTCTTTCCAGTTGCTGCAGGTGTTTGGTAAGGTACATCCCAAAAGGGTATTGTACTCGATTATGGGCCTGATGAGGGATGAGTAAAGAGGCACGATGACCTCCCTAATCTAGATGTGAATCCCTTCATGATTAGGTGGGCTATATAAAATGTTTTTCTAACCACTTTGGCCACGTGGTTGTCAAATGAGAGATTGCTATCAACTTGGGTCCCCAGGTTCCTAATTACTTCTTCTGTACTTAATGGATTACCATCTATGTGGTAATCTGTGGGCACTTTGTTTTGCCAAAGGGATGACTATACACTTTTGGCGTTTAGCTTGAGGCCATGGCTCTGGCACCAGTTGTCTGTTTCTATGAGGCCCTTTTGGAGGATGCTTGTGTCGGCTGAAGAGTCGATTATGGTGCCCAGTTTGCAGTCATCTGCGAACTTGGTCAGCCACAGTCCTTCCGTGTTGGCCTGTACCTCCGAGAAATATATACCAAACAAGAGAGGTCCCAGGACTGAGCCTTGTGGGACGCCACTTGTAACTGGTTTGGAGTCTGACATGGCTCCAGCAATTCTAACCATGTGGGTTCTGTCCTTGAGCCAGTTTGCAACCCATCTAGTGACATAGGTGTTTATATTTAAGCTGGTGAGCTTATCTATAATGCCCGAGTGGGGTATTGTATCGAAGGCTTTTGCGAGGTCCAGATAGGCTGTGTGGACCACCTTCCCTTCGTCAGTGGCCTTGGTGACTGTTTCAGAGAAGTCAACCAGGTTTAAGAGGCAGGATCTGCCCTTAACAAAGCCAAACTGGGTAGGATCCAGTGTCTGTTGGTCCCCAATATCTTTATTTATGAGGTCCATGATGATCCTTTCCATAGCTTTGCAGACCAAGCTAGTCAGGCTTATGGGGTGATAGTTTCCAGGGTCCGTTGAGGCACCACCTTTGTGGAGAGGGACCACTGTTGCTGTACGTCACTCTTTGGGTACATATCCTGTAGTAAGGCTGAGATTGAACAGTAGTTTTATGTTTGGGTTTAGCTCTTCTTGGAGTTCATGTAGGACGCAGCCTGGGACACCATCTGGTCCCATTGATGCTGTGTTTTTTGCTTTGGAGAGGGCGGCTCCCACCTGAGCATCTGAGATGTCAGGGGGGGCAGCACTCTGCTGGGATAGATATTTGCCCTTTTGGTGGGGAGGGGGGAGAAGTTTGCACTGAACCTGTCAGCTAGGATGTTGGCAATGTCTGTGGGATCAGTGTATTTTTTGTCATTTTGGACTAATTCTGAGCATATCTGGGAATTCCCACCCAGGTTCCTAGCATAACTAAAGAAAGCCTTGTGATTATCCTTAGTGTCCTGTGCAGTTTTTCTCTCGAAGCTGGCCTTTGACGATTTTATGAGTGCCCTTCGTTTTTTGCCCTTTTTGGGATTTTGCTCTATCATGTAGTAGCTCCCTCCTTCTATTGTATAGTTTGTTTATGGCTGGGGTCCACCAGACAGGTCGTCTGCCTTTGGAGGATTGGGTCTTGGTTTTATTTGGGATTGCATGATCCATGCATTCCTGAAGGTGTTCATAGAATGCATTTATAAAGGATTCTGCGGTCTGGGCCGTATTTTCCACAGGCCTGGGGGCTTTGAAGGATTCCACCTCGGTTTTGAGGTGTGTGAAATTTGCTTTAGAGAAGTTTTTCACTGTGGTTTTCTGGGCAGGGGGTGGGGTCAGGATGTGAATATCCAGTGAGATCAGTTTATGGTCTGATCTTACCAGTGAGGGATACACTTCTGGTCTGGAGCACAGAGTCCCCATGTTGGTGATGATCAGGTCCAGTATGTTTTCCCCTCTTGTGGGAGTGGTAACAAGTTGTTCCATAGCATTTGAGTTTATGAATTCTAGGAACCTTTGGGCAAGGGTGTTGGAGCTAGAGTAATGCTCCCAATCTATGTTTGGGTAGTTGAAGTCGCCCAATATAATGGTGTTTGGAGAGACCTTCATATTTTCCAGTGTTCTCAGGAAGGCCGAATGGGGTTCCTGGGTTTGGGAGGGTGGTTTGTAGCAGGCTATAAACTGGAAGGCAGTTTTACCCACTGTTAGTTGTACATGGATAGTCTCTGATGCTTCGTGCTTTGCCACCAACCTGGAGGTGTGGGTATCTTTGATGAATATCGATACTCCCCCTACTTTTGTGGTTCGGTCCAAGTTTTGGGGCCGAAAAGCATGGTATGAGGTATAACCTGGTAGTGCTGGGGTGCTCTCTGGAGTCCTGAACCAGGTTTCTGTTACTGCACAGATATCGATGTTCTCCATGCTAAGGAGAGTTTCGAGTGCGTGCATCTTGAGGTTTAGACTTCTAACGTTGAGTAGCATTACTCTTAGTTTCTTATCCCTTGTGATACCTATGGAGGTGGGTTTGTCTTTTGAGCCTTGCCTAAAAAGGCACTATGGGGTAGCAAGAGCCTTTGCCAATATCCGAAAGCCCAGGGGTGACAGGTGCAAGCCGTCCCTAGCAAAGCATCGTGGCTTGTTGTGCATATCATCCCAAGCGGACAGGCATTGGATCCCCTTTGAATGACACCAATACTTAAGCCAGTTGTTGAAATTGATCATCTTGTCTTCATATTGTGGCGTCATTCTTGGTGAGGGTAAGATGCTACTCAAGGTCAGGGTCATACCAGCCTGGGCTACATGCTCAGAGAGCTCCTCTATGTCTCTTTTCATGTAATCCAGGGAGGTACGTCTCAGGTCATTCACACCAGCATGGACAATGACTGAGTCATATTTGTACTTGTCTTGGAGTGACCTGAGTGCTTGTGTTATGTGGCGGATCCTAGCGCCAGACAGGCTGCTCACCGTGACCTTCTCCTTGTTCAGCCTGGTGAGCGGGACGTCAATGTGCCTGATGATAGAGTCACCTATTACAAGTGTATCAGGTGTGTTGTTTAGCCTTAAGGGCTGTGACTGTTTGGCACACTGGCTTTGTGAGATATGTGTTGCACGTGTTTTGTTTTGGGGTAGCGGTTGCTTGGGTGTCTGCTTTGGAGGTCTCTGCTGCTTAGGCAGATCTTTATTTAGAGCCTCCGAGTATATTTTTGTGTGATTATGTGTTTGGTTTGCTGTCGTGGTAGGTCTATGTGAGACTGGAATTGTAGTGAGTGTGGTTTCCTTCTCCTGCTGACTGGTTATGCCAGTACTGAGTTGAGAGAGCTTAGCCTCCAGTTTGGCTATATGGTTGCATCTCTCACATGTGTTGGAATTTGTTGGGAGGAGGAGAGGGTTGTCTGTGTACATGAGGCAGTTGTAACATTGCCTCAAGATTCCCATATTCACCAGCTGGACCGGAGAGGAGATTGACAACTGACCTTTGGACATGCTAGAATAATTTTGGGAATTCCTTTATAATTGAAAACAAGGGCCAATGGGGAGTGAGGGTGTAGTGCTTTTAATTTTTAGTGCTGACTTATAATTGCTTTAGTGAGCAAGTGCCAGGTAACAAGTGCAATGTGTTACAGGTAACTTAAATGCAAAAATGACAAACAGTAACTTTCTTTCAAGCGAAGCAAGGAAATAAGTACAGTAAGTAATGCAGATATCACTAGGGATCCACAGGAGCGCTGAGAAGCCGTGTTTTAGGTGGAATTAGCGTTCCAGAGAAATAACAAGCATACAAACAAAGCTAGATTCAGCAGGCCTGGATCTGGTCTATGCTACAGCAAACAAGGTGTACCAATTTCAGTAAGATACAGTTCAAATATTCAGGCACTATAAACCTTTAACCAGAAATTCCCAGCTCAGAAGGGCAGAGTCCAGCCTCTCCTCCCACAAGAGTGCAGACCACGAACCTTCTTAATGTAAAATAACTGGCCTGAAGCCCAAGTGCTTAAACCAGAGCTAATACACTTTAAGAATAACAGACACTGAGCTCTCAATCAGCTGTTCCCAACTTAGAAGGATGAAAGCTACCTGTCCTGCCACCACAGTGCATGCCACAAACCTTCCTAATGTAGAACAACTGGTCTGAAGCCCAAGTGCTTAATCCAAAAGACTTAGAATGATAGCTACACTTTAACCAAGTTACTACCAAGCAGTAATAAATACAACTGAATACTTTAAATAATGCCTGGATTAGTGCTCAAGTTATACAAACAAAGCTAGATTCAGCAGGCCTGGATCTAGTCTATGCTACAGCAAACAAGGTTTACCAATTTCAGTAAGAAGAAATTCAGATATGCATGCACTATAAGCCTTCAACCAGAAATTCCCAGCTCAGAAGGGCAGAGTCCAGCCTCTCCTCCCACAAGAGTGCAGACCACGAAACCCTCTCAATGTAAAACAACTGGTCTGAAGCCCAAGTGTTTAAACTAAAAGACTTAGAATGAGTTACACCAAGCAGTAATAAATACAATTGAGAACATTTAAGATGACGCAAAAGCAAAATAAAGTAGGAAGAAACACAAGTACAGTAAAAGCAGAAGAATTTTTTTTTTTTTTTTTTTTTTTAGAAAAGTAGCAAAAGCAGTAGTAAATACAATTCTCATGCAGTGCAAGCTGGCACACTTGAATATCTAGCAATATTAGTCCACACACAGTTTGAAAAAATGTAATTAAATTAAAAAGGACTAAAAGCAAGTGCAGAAAGGGTTTACTAGGTAGAATGCGGTAAAGAGATGTCCTGGGGGAGTGTCTTAGATCAAATCTACAGTGGGGCGGGCACTGCAAAAGCCACCAAATTTAAACTACAACCAAGAATAGGGGTGGGGGTGGGGGAACAGTTTTAACACAGATGTAAGGAATGTGCAAATTATAAAAAAATATATATACTGTTTTCTATAGATTTGCAGAGCAGTAAGACACAGATATCAAGCATACACTTTAGCTCTATAATACAGAGTAACACAGAAAATATACTCAGCTCTATAAACTTGAAGATAGTTCTGTAAGGCTGTCTCTCAAACTAAGGTTCCAGTTTGAATATAGGTTGTTAATTAAAAGGAGACACAGCACTAGCTAAATTATATCAGCTGAAAGACAAGGCAGGAAATGAGGGGGTGGGGGACAGTTTCAACACAGATGTAAGGAATGTGCAAATTATAAAAATATATATATACTGTTTTCTATAGATTTGCAGAGCAGTAAGACACAGATATCAAGCAGACAATTTAGCTCTATAATACAGAATAACACAGAAAATATACTCAGATCTATAAACGTGAAGATAGTTCTGTAAGGCTGTCTCTCAAACTAAGGTTCCAGTTTGAATACAGGTTGTTAATTAAAAGGAGACACAGCACTAGCTAAATTATATCAGCTGAAAGACAAGGCAGGAAATGAGGGGGTGGGGGACAGTTTCAACACAGATGTAAGGAATGTGCAAATTATAAAAAATATATATACTGTTTTCTATAGATTTGCAGAGCAGTAAGACACAGATATCAAGCAGACAATTTAGCTCTATAATACAGAATAACACAGAAAATATACTCAGCTCTATAAACTTGAAGATAGTTCTGTAAGGCTGTCTCTCAAACTAAGGTTCCAGTTTGAATACAGGTTGTTAATTAAAAGGAGACACAGCACTAGCTAAATTATATCAGCTGAAAGACAAGGCAGGAAATGAGGGGGTGGGGACAGTTTCAACACAGATGTAAGGAATGTGCAAATTATAAAAAATATATATACTGTTTTCTATAGATTTGCAGAGCAGTAAGACACAGATATCAAGCAGACAATTTAGCTCTATAATACAGAATAACACAGAAAATATACTCAGCTCTATAAACTTGAAGATAGTTCTGTTAGGCTGTCTCTCAAACTAAGGTTCCAGTTTGAATACAGGTTGTTAATTAAAAGGAGACACAGCACTAGCTAAATTATATCAGCTGAAAGACAAGGCAGGAAATGAGGGGGGGGGGACAGTTTCAACACAGATGTAAGGAATGTGCAAATTATAAAAAATATATATACTGTTTTCTATAGATTTGCAGAGCAGTAAGACACAGATATCAAGCAGACAATTTAGCTCTATAATACAGAATAACACAGAAAATATACTCAGCTCTATAAACTTGAAGATAGTTCTGTAAGGCTGTCTCTCAAACTAAGGTTCCAGTTTGAATACAGGTTGTTAATTAAAAGGAGACACAGCACTAGCTAAATTATATCAGCTGAAAGACAAGGCAGGAAATGAGGGGGTGGGGACAGTTTCAACACAGATGTAAGGAATGTGCAAATTATAAAAAATATATATACTGTTTTCTATAGATTTGCAGAGCAGTAAGACACAGATATCAAGCAGACAATTTAGCTCTATAATACAGAATAACACAGAAAATATACTCAGCTCTATAAACTTGAAGATAGTTCTGTAAGGCTGTCTCTCAAACTAAGGTTCCAGTTTGAATACAGGTTGTTAATTAAAAGGAGACACAGCACTAGCTAAATTATATCAGCTGAAAGACAAGGCAGGAAATGAGGGGTGGGGGTGGGGACAGTTTCAACACAGATGTAAGGAATGTGCAAATTATAAAAAATATATATACTGTTTTCTATAGATTTGCAGAGCAGTAAGACACAGATATCAAGCAGACAATTTAGCTCTATAATACAGAATAACACAGAAAATATACTCAGCTCTATAAACTTGAAGATAGTTCTGTAAGGCTGTCTCTCAAACTAAGGTTCCAGTTTGAATACAGGTTGTTAATTAAAAGGAGACACAGCACTAGCTAAATTATATCAGCTGAAAGACAAGGCAGGAAATGAGGGGGTGGGGACAGTTTCAACACAGATGTAAGGAATGTGCAAATTATAAAAAATATATATACTGTTTTCTATAGATTTGCAGAGCAGTAAGACACAGATATCAAGCAGACAATTTAGCTCTATAATACAGAATAACACAGAAAATATACTCAGCTCTATAAACTTGAAGATAGTTCTGTAAGGCTGTCTCTCAAACTAAGGTTCCAGTTTGAATACAGGTTGTTAATTAAAAGGAGACACAGCACTAGCTAAATTATATCAGCTGAAAGACAAGGCAGGAAATGAGGGGGTGGGGACAGTTTCAACACAGATGTAAGGAATGTGCAAATTATAAAAAATATATATACTGTTTTCTATAGATTTGCAGAGCAGTAAGACACAGATATCAAGCAGACAATTTAGCTCTATAATACAGAATAACACAGAAAATATACTCAGCTCTATAAACTTGAAGATAGTTCTGTAAGGCTGTCTCTCAAACTAAGGTTCCAGTTTGAATACAGGTTGTTAATTAAAAGGAGACACAGCACTAGCTAAATTATATCAGCTGAAAGACAAGGCAGGAAATGAGGGGGTGGGGACAGTTTCAACACAGATGTAAGGAATGTGCAAATTATAAAAAATATATATACTGTTTTCTATAGATTTGCAGAGCAGTAAGACACAGATATCAAGCAGACAATTTAGCTCTATAATACAGAATAACACAGAAAATATACTCAGCTCTATAAACTTGAAGATAGTTCTGTAAGGCTGTCTCTCAAACTAAGGTTCCAGTTTGAATACAGGTTGTTAATTAAAAGGAGACACAGCACTAGCTAAATTATATCAGCTGAAAGACAAGGCAGGAAATGAGGGGGGGGGGACAGTTTCAACACAGATGTAAGGAATGTGCAAATTATAAAAAATATATATACTGTTTTCTATAGATTTGCAGAGCAGTAAGACACAGATATCAAGCAGACAATTTAGCTCTATAATACAGAATAACACAGAAAATATACTCAGCTCTATAAACTTGAAGATAGTTCTGTAAGGCTGTCTCTCAAACTAAGGTTCCAGTTTGAATACAGGTTGTTAATTAAAAGGAGACACAGCACTAGCTAAATTATATCAGCTGAAAGACAAGGCAGGAAATGAGGTGGGGGGTGGGGGAACAGTTTCAACACAGATGTAAGGAATGTGCAAATTATAAAAAAATATATACTGTTTTCTATAGATTTGCAGAGCAGTAAGACACAGATATCAAGCAGACAATTTAGCTCTATAATACAGAATAACACAGAAAATATACTCAGCTCTATAAACTTGAAGATAGTTCTGTAAGGCTGTCTCTCAAACTAAGGTTCCAGTTTGAATACAGGTTGTTAATTAAAAGGAGACACAGCACTAGCTAAATTATATCAGCTGAAAGACAAGGCAGGAAATGAGGGGGTGGGGGACAGTTTCAACACAGATGTAAGGAATGTGCAAATTATAAAAATATATATATACTGTTTTCTATAGATTTGCAGAGCAGTAAGACACAGATATCAAGCAGACAATTTAGCTCTATAATACAGAATAACACAGAAAATATACTCAGCTCTATAAACTTGAAGATAGTTCTGTAAGGCTGTCTCTCAAACTAAGGTTCCAGTTTGAATACAGGTTGTTAATTAAAAGGAGACACAGCACTAGCTAAATTATATCAGCTGAAAGACAAGGCAGGAAATGAGGGGGTGGGGACAGTTTCAACACAGATGTAAGGAATGTGCAAATTATAAAAAATATATATACTGTTTTCTATAGATTTGCAGAGCAGTAAGACACAGATATCAAGCAGACAATTTAGCTCTATAATACAGAATAACACAGAAAATATACTCAGCTCTATAAACTTGAAGATAGTTCTGTAAGGCTGTCTCTCAAACTAAGGTTCCAGTTTGAATACAGGTTGTTAATTAAAAGGAGACACAGCACTAGCTAAATTATATCAGCTGAAAGACAAGGCAGGAAATGAGGGGGGTGGGGGACAGTTTCAACTCAGATGTAAGGAATGTGCAAATTATAAAAAAATATATATACTGTTTTCTATAGATTTGCAGAGCGGTAAGACACAGATATCAAGCAGACAATTTAGCTCTATAATACAGAATAACACAGAAAATATCAAGTAACTGAATAAATGGACGAAATTAGTTCAAAAACTCCAGCCAAATACGAGACACCACAAGTTGTTTTAGCGCTTTCATTCACATTTAATGTTAAGTGAACTTCTTCAGAAACAACTTCACCATCCATACAACTTAACTTAAATATACACTCAATTAACTAAAATTTACATAATTAATTTCTAATCAATTATTAAAGCCATATGCAATAAAAAGCTTATATAAAAGTATGTATACACATTTCATGTTTGTATAGATCATTGTTTATACAAAGAAAATAAATATATACTAAAGTGTGTAACAGTATATGTACAAAAATTAAATGTAAATTCATGAGTTCATTTCTAAAAAGCATTTCAAATGTATAGCTTCATTAAGACCAGGAGCCCTATCAGCTCCTAAATATACCTGCCAAAGAGATTCTTTGCATTCTAATAAAAGCTTGGAATTTCCACTGAATACATCACTTTCCACACTATCTAAAATTGAAAATATAAACTTTTTGAATTCATTGCAACTGACAGAATGTTTGGCTAATGCATTGTTAAAATCTTTCTTTTTAATAGCTAAAAGATGTTCACTGATTCTAACTTTAAAAGCTCTAGTAGTCATTCCTACATAATAACTAGGACATGTCTGACACTGAGCTATATAAATGACCATTGTACTATGACATGTATAGTAATTTCTGGACCAGTGAGTAGTCCGTAAATGTGAGAAATACACCGATGAGGAATTAATGATATATCTACACTGTTTACAATTGTGACAGGAATAAGTCCTTCTGGTGTTAATGGCTCCCACCTTATTGTTTCCAGAATTATTTTCCTTTTTCTCCAAGATGGTTTTTAGATTAACTACCCTTTTGAAAATGAAATTTGGCTTCTTGCCTATTGCGTTAACTAAGTCCTGATTACCTAATATTATTTTCCAATTTTCTACTATTACTTCTTTAATAAGCCACATTTCATTACAAATAGGTAGCACAAAAGCACTAGTAAATTCCTTGTCATTGTAAGAACAAAGTCTGGTCAGTGGTGATCCTAACATCAAAATAGGTCCTACTTTGGTGTCACGAAGTGCTATTACTTCCTTTTTTATTGATCTAAGCCATGATGCCTGATAACCCCTGTTAAGAAAAAAGCTTCTTAACATACCCATTTCTCTATAAAAAATGTCAATCTCAGACGTTAATCTGCTTAAACAAATGTATGGACCTTTAACTACTCCCTTTTTCATATGATGGGGGTGTAAGCTATTCTTATGTAGGTACTGGTTTGCAAAAGTGGATTTTCTATAAATTCTACTAGAAAATTTCTTAACAATATGATCATAGCTCAAATACAGATCTAAAAAATTAATACTAGTTCCAAATTCACCAATAGAAAATTTTAGAAAGCTGGTGGTGCCATTTAAATAACAAACAAAATCATGGAATTCTTCCAAAGTCCCTCTCCATAAGAAAAACAAATCGTCTATATAACGAGTATAAAAAACAATCTTGTCTATACAGACACTGTTTTCTATAAAACTATTTTCCCAGTGGGCCATCGTCAAATTTGCATAGGCAGGAGCCACTCTAGCTCCCATGGCCACACCAGAAATTTGTTTGTACAAAATTTGGTTAAATTTGAAAAAATTATTGTCTAAAACACACTGCATAAGTGTATATATAGTATTAACTTTAGTACCAATAAAACTTGTATGCTTGATTAAATATTGCCTTAAATAATCAATACCAATTTCATGATCAATGCTAGTATATAATGACTGAACATCCAAAGATGCCATAACAAAATCAGATACTGTTGGCTTTAGTTCCCTAAGTTGTTCCAGCAAGTGCCAAGAATCTTTTAAATAATACTTGGAACTTTGTACGACTGGATTTAAAATGTAGTCCAGCCAAATGGAAATGTTTTCAGTCTTATATTTGGCCGCAGATATAATTGGCCTAAAAGGAGGTTGAATAAGATATTTCTGTAGTTTAGGAATGCCAAACATACTTCCCATTTTAGGGAACTCAACCTGTAAGAAATTATAAGTAGTGTAATCAATTTCTTCTTGACTAAACATATTAAATAAATTAGTGTCTAGTCTCAAAAACCTTCTTTGAATATGTTGACAATCCACTTTATGATATGTATTTTCATCTTTCAAGAGATCTTCCATAGATTTAATATACTGTGTATTTTCCATAATCACAATTTTGCCTCCCTTATCTGCCTTCAACACAGAAAATATACTCAGCTCTATAAACTTGAAGATAGTTCTGTAAGGCTGTCTCTCAAACTAAGGTTCCAGTTTGAATACAGGTTGTTAATTAAAAGGAGACACAGCACTAGCTAAATTATATCAGCTGAAAGACAAGGCAGGAAATGGGTGGGGGGGTGGGGTGGGGGACAGTTTCAACACAGATGTAAGGAATGTGCAAATTATAAAAAAATATATATACTGTTTTCTATAGATTTGCAGAGCAGTAAGACACAGATATCAAGCAGACAATTTAGCTCTATAATACAGAATAACACAGAAAATATACTCAGCTCTATAAACTTGAAGATAGTTCTGTAAGGCTGTCTCTCAAACTAAGGTTCCAGTTTGAATACAGGTTGTTAATTAACAGCAACAGTCATCCCACTCCACAAAGGTGGTGCCAAAACAGAACCTGGGAACTAGCGCCGTATAAGCCTGACCAGCCTGGTCTGCAAAGCTATGGAGCAAATTATCATGGAACTCATAAACAGAGACATTGGGAACCTCCATATACTGGACCCTACCCCATTTGGCTTTGTTAAAGGCAGATCCTGCCTCCTAAACCTAGTTGACTTCTTTGAAACAGTTACCAAGGCCATAGATTAAGGGAAGGTAGTCCACACAGGCTACCTGGACCTCACTAAAGCCTTTGACACCATTCCCCACTCTGGCATCATAGACAAGCTTACCAGCGTGAACATTAACCCCTATGTCACGAGATGGGTGGCCAACTGGCTCACGGATAGAACACACATGGTCAGAGTTGCAGGTGCCATGTTTCACTCTAAACCAGTCACAAGTGGCATCCCACAGGTCTCGGTCCTGTGACCCCTCCTGTTCAGTATATACTTCTCTGAGGTACAGGCAAGCACGGGAGGACTGTGGCTGACCAAGTTCCCAGATGACTGTAAACTGGGTCCATAATCGATTCTCTGGCTGACACAGACAGCCTCCAGAAGGGTCTTACAGAGACAGATACCTGGTGTCAAAACCATGGTCTAAAGCTGAATGCCAAAAAATGCATAGCCATCCCCTTTGGAAAAAAACAAAGTGTCCATGAATTACCACATAGGTGGTAATCCACTAGGTATGGAAAATGTAATTAGGGACCTGGGGACCCAGGTAGATAGTAACCACTCCTTTGATAATCACATTGGCAAAGTGGTTAGATATTCCTTCTATGTAGCCCACCTAATCACGAAAGGGTTCACCTCTAGATCAAGAGAGGTCATTGTGCCCCTCTACTCATCACTCATTAGGCCCATAATAGAGTACAATGCCCCATTTGGTATGTACCTTAATTGGCACATGCAACAGCTGGTAAGACCACAGAAGTACTTCACCAAGAGGATCATGGGCCTCAAAGAGATGCCCTATGCTGCTCGACTAAAGAAACTCCAGCTCTACTCGGTTGCTTACTGCCTGCTCAGAGCTGATCTATGCCTGACGTATAAGGCCATGCCCAACCCGGAATTAATGGACATGCTCCACCTCAAGGAAGACAAATCTCTTAGAATCACATGCTCCAGTGAATTAACCTCAGCAAAGCAATGAACGTGCTGGAGGGATAGATTCCTGTCCCAGAGACTTCCCTCACTCTGGAATAGAATCCCAGTTGATGTTTGGCAGAGCCCCTTGCAGACTCTCTCCAAGAAGAATCTTGATGAGTGGATGGGAAATTGTAAATTTACCCCTGGGATCACTTCAGTGGCCCTGCTAGACAGAGGCCCAGGAAACTAATTTAAAAGGGAGGCGAAAGCCAACACATTCTGGCTAGGCTTATAAATGCCCTTGGGCAGATAGCCTAGTACCTACCTATGAACCTACACGCTCTAGGGACCTAAACCTTGTCACCACAATAAACAGAACATGCCGGAGGGATAGATTCCTGTCCCACAGACTTCACATACTCCAGAATAAATTACCTATCTATGTCAAACAAAGCACCTCATTAGCACTCTTCAAGGAAAATCTTGATTATTGGATGGGAAATAGGAAATTCACCCTGGGGATCACTTCTGTGTCTCTGCATGACAGTGGCACAGGAAAATAAATTTCTTGGGTGGCAAAAGCCAGGATACCTTTTTGGCTGGCCTTGTATAGGCCCCAGGGCCGACAGACTAGTACCTCCCTATGAACCTATGAAACTTTCAGCCTTGCCTAAAAGAGATAATATGGGGACAGCACGAGCCTTGGCCTGTATTCAGAAGCATAGGGGCGACAGGTGCAAACCATCTGTAGTGAAGCAACAAGGCTTGTCTATCATGTCATCACAGGCAGACAGAGACTGGATTCCCTTTGAATGACACCAGAAGCTCAGCCAATTGTTGAAGTTTATCATCTTTCTGGTATATTGCAGTATCATGTAGGTGAAGGTAAGATGCTACTCAAGGTCTGACCGTGTGTGTGCCAGCATGTGGTGCATCAACCCATATATGATATGGTCATGGCCTATGCATACAATACACTCACAATACACCTAGTGTGATAAGCCTGCTGAGGTTAGCAAATGTGAAAAAAATCCTTGTGCAGACTGTCAGCAAGTAATGTCTGTATTGCACCCTCTAACTCCATATTGCTTGCTGAAGTGTAAAGATGTACTTAGTTTGGATTAAGAACACCGCACTTGCCAACTGTGTGTGTGTGTGTGTGTGTGTGTGTGTGTGTGTGTGTGTGTGTGTGTGTGTATCTCCCTGGGGAGGAGTAACCTTTTTGGAGACTACTCAAACACCTTAAAAGTGGTATACTCATCTTTGTCAAGTCCGATGATGTCACCATCCTACAAATATACATGTGGAAAGGTGAAATCCCAGTAATGTGTATAGCACGTCATGTAAATGCATACTGCTGTAGTATCATAATGTAGTTAAGTAGGGGTTTGACTCCTGCACTTGCCAACTGTGTGTGTGTGTGTGTGTGTGTGTGTGTGTGTGTGTGTGTGTGTGTGTGTGTGTGTGTGTGTCTCTCCCTGGGGAGGAGCAACCTTTTTGAAGACTACTCAAACACCTTAAAAGTGGTATACTCATCTTTGTCAAGTCCGATGATGTCGCCATCCTACAAATATACCTGTGGAAAGGTGAAATCCCAGCAATGTGTATAGCGCGTAGTGTAAATGCGTAATGCTGTAGTATCATAATGTGGTTAGGTAGGGGTTTGAATCCTGCACTTGCCCAGTGTGTGTGTGTGTGTGTGTGTGTGTGTGTGTGTGTGTGTGTGTCTCCCTGGGTAGTTGCAACCTTTTTAGAGACTACTTAAACACCTTAAAAGTGATATACTCATCTTTGTCAAGTCCGATGATGTCACCATGTGGTTAGGTAGGGGGTTGAATCCTACACTTGCCAACTGTGTGTGTGTGTGTGTGTGTGTGTGTGTGTGTGTGTGTGTGTGTGTGTGTCCCTGGGGAGGAGCAACCTTTTTGTAGACTACTCAAACACCTTAAAAGTGGTATACTCATCTTTGTCAAGTCCGATGATGTTACCATCCTACAAATATACCTCTGGAAAGGTGAAATCCCAGAAATGTGTATAGTGCGTTGTGTAAATGCGTAATGCTGTAGTATCATAATGTAGTTAGATAGGGGTTTGAATCCTGCACTTGCCCCGTGTGTGTGTATGTGTGTGTGTGTGTGTGTGTGTGTGTCTCTCTCCCTGGGTAGGTGCAACCTTTTTGGAGACTACTTAAATACCTTAAAAGTGGTATACTCATCTTTGTCAAGTCCGATGATGTCACCATCCTACAAATATACCCATGGAAAGGTCAAATCCCAGCAATGTGTATAGCTCGTCATGTAAATGCATACTGCTGTAGTATCATAATGTAGTTAGGTAGGGGTTTGAATCCTCCACTTGCCAACTGTGTGTGTGTGTCTTCCTGGGGAGAAGCAACCTTTCTGAAGACTACTCAAACACCTTAAAAGTAGTATACTCATCTTTGTCAAGTCTGATGATGTCATCATCCTACAAATATACCTGTGGAAAGGTGAAATCCCAGTAATGTGTATAGTGCGTCGTGTAAATGCGTACTGCGGTAGTATCATAATGTAGTTAGATAGGGGTATGAATTCTGCACTTGCCAACTGTGTGTGTGTGTGTCTCCCTGGGCAGGAGCAACCTTTTTGGAGACAACTCAAACATCTTAGAAGTGGTATACTCATTTTTTGTCAAGTCCAATGATGTCACCATCCTACAAATATACCTGTGGAAAGATGAATTCCCAGTAATGTGTATAGCGCGTCATGTAAATGCATACTGTTGTAATATCATAATATAGTTAAGTAAGTAGGGGGTTGAATCCTGCACTTGCCAACTGTGTGTTTGTGTGTATGTCTCCCTGGGGAGGAGCAACCTTTTTGGAGACTACTCACACACCTTAAAAGTGGTATACTCATCTTTGTCAAGTCTGATAATGTCACCATCCTACAAATATACCTGTGGAAAGGTGAAATCCCAGTAATGTGTATAGCGCACTGTGTAAATGCATACTGCTGTAGTATCATAATGTAGTTAGGAAAGAGTTTGAATCTTGCACTTGCTGACTGTGTGTGTGTTTGTCCTCCAGGTGTGAGACACCGTTGGCCAATGTGGAGTGGGTTTTGATTTTTCTAGTGTATGACATATCACAATAACAACTGTATGTGCATTACACATGTAAGGTAGCTGTGGGGCAAATCCATAAACATACATGTGACCTCAAGTATTTCATAGGTGGATACTCTACTTTCTCCATGAATGCATGTGTTATCTTTGCCAGACCATGCTTGCGCTTTCCAGACCTTAGGTCACTTCTGTATGCTTGTGACAAGCTTAGCCACTGCAGTGATCCCTGGGCTACAGCTTCTGTTTCACATCCACTCATCACGGTTTCTGTTGAAGAGTGTGAGTGAGGGTTTATGCTTGAGGCATATTTGAAACCTGCTCCAAAGCAAGCAAAGTCTGACAAAGATGACTAATCATTATAGGTGTGCAACAACCTCTGTGGATCTGCATGCAAACCCTTTATTGCTTATGTGCTCCACAGAGGGATTTCCAAAACCCTTTGGTAATGTGATTATCAAAGGAGAGATGACTTAACACATGGCTCTATGTATACATTGGTACCTGTTCCACATTTTGGGGGCTACTACCTATGTGGTACTCTGGGGGTACTTTGTTTCTAAAGTGGATAACTATGCTTTCTTAGGCTTATAGCTTTACAGCATGAGTTTGACACCAGGTATCTATCTGTATGATACCCTTTTGGAGGATGTCTGTGTCATCTGGAGAATAAAGTATAGCCCACAGTATGCATTTTCATCAAATGTGGGCAGACATATCCCTACTGTGTTTGCTTGTACCTAAGAAAGCCATATGCCAAACAGGAGTGGTCCCAGGACTGAGTGCAGGTGAATACCACTTGTTACTGGCATAGAATAGTACATGGAGGCTGCAAATGTTACTGTGTGTCCTACATCTGTGCGTCAGTTGTCAAGCCATCATCTAACAATCGTTTATGGTCAGTCTGTTGAGGTTATGTTAATACCAGTATGTAGGATGGGTATGATTTGCTGGTGAGCTATAGCTTGGCTGTGTTGACCTCCCCTCCCTCACCTATAGCCTTGTTGACTGGCTTGAAGTCTACTAGGTGTGGGAGCCATGATCTGGCCTTTAGAGAACCTAAGTGGGTTTGGTGCAGTGTTTGCAGGTTCATAATGTCTCTGTTAATGAGTTCCATAATGCTGTGCTCTTAGATAACATTGGTCTGGCGTATAGGGTGAGAGTTTCCAGGATCAGTTGTAGTTCTACCCTTAATCAATTTATGTTAACATTTGCACTGGGTGTGACGAGGGTGGACAAGTTTAAGAATAAGTATATTAGAGGGTCAGGCCAGGTTTGAAGGTTAGTAGACCATGCCAGATAGGCAGGATTAAGTTGATTTGTACATGTGCTGAGGAGGGATGCAGAGTATATTGTGAAATAGATGCTAAGGATGAAGCCGCCAGGTAACAGGAAAAGAGGAATGCCTAAGTTGAGGTTTATGGCTGTGGTGAGAGAGGACATGCAGGTGGATGGTGTGATAGTGCAAGATGCAGAGGCCAGGAAGAAATAATGTACTGTGGCGACCCCTAATGGGAGCATCCAAAAGGAGAAGAAGAAGACGTTGTAGCTCAACCCCTGTGGACTGTGAACACCATTACCATGTGTCATGCCACAAGTATGTAACCTGTATAGAGGCTGCACCTGGACAGAGCGTTTAGGTGAGTGATGACTTCATATGTTGGCTTGTGTATGACACAGCCAGGGGCACTGTCGAGTACCATTGCCACTGTGGTGTGTACTTTGTAAAAGAGATGTTTTAAGTAGAGTGTCTGAATCATCAGGTTTTACATTCTTCAGGTCTGGAAATGTGGCCCTTGTGTAATGACAGGGTGGTGAAATCCACATTCAAACTGTCTGACAAGGAATTGGAAATGTCAGTCAGATAAGTGTACACTGTGACCATTTACATTAACTGTGACCCGATCTGAGAGTTCACCTGTAGATTATGAACAACACTGAAGAAAGCTTTAGTGTTATCTTTGGAATCCTTGCCATTTTGTATTTTGAAGCTTGCCTTGTATGTTTAGTGAGGGATTGTATTTTCTCAGTGATACTGACCAGAGAGGTTATCCCTTCTTGGTATGTAACTCTTTTGGTACAACTTCACACCTTCTATTATATATTTAGTTCATGGCAGGGGTCCATGAGACTAATGCACTTTTACTGTATAAGTGAGAATTGCTTGTGTTTGTGATGGCACGGTCCATGCAACCCTGTAGGAGAACAGTGTGCATTAATAAAGGATTATGCAGCTGGGACAGTGTTAACCTTAGTAATGCAAACCAATGACAGATAGCAACAACAGCATCACCCACAGCACAGTGTCAACCCATGTCATGCACACACATGCGTACTCAAGTTCCAAAATGTGTGTAGTACAATGCATACTGGCCACCAATAGAAAGTATGGAGTGTTAATACTGGCCAATACCCTGCCCATGTGTCCAATATGCACGTAAATGCAGACAGTGCACCTCCACCATGTTCACAAATGTACACCTGCAGACCTGTGCTGCACACACCCCACAATTACTCTCCACTGTATAACGCATGCTGACACAACTACACACATCAGCGAAGTGGCACATGGGCAAACAAAACACAATTGGAGTAAACATTAGTGGAAACAATAAAACATTGCTAATTACAGCTTTAATGCATCATGCCTGCTCAGCTACACCTTCAAGGATATCATTACATTTTACTGCTGACAACATGCTACACATTCAACCATTCCTATACTTTATTAAAGTCACCCTGTGCATCAGCACCATGTTAGCCTGTTCCTGCATCAATGTTACAGATGACAGGAGGTGGCACAGGTTTCATCATATGCACAGGGTGTGTTGCTGGTTTGCCAGAGGCCTACATTGAGCCATACAATTGACGTGTGTGTGAGTGTGTGTGTGAGGGCCATGAGTACTGTTATGGGCCAATGTTGATGTAATGTGTGCGGGTATGTGTTTGCCCTAGGTTTCTGGTTTATGTTTGTGTGTGTCTGCATGCACACATTTCCACCATGTGGCTGCCATATACGGGAATTTGTGAGACAGCTACAGACTGTACCTGGCAGGCTTTACAGATCACCGTCTCTGGCCATGGATACGGAACCTGTGCCTGGCAGGGGTTCTACAGACAACATCAGGTACTAATCCAGACTGGGTACTATTCAAAGTGGTTGACATATGTCCTCTGGATCCAGGTCCCTGCTGGGACTGGCCAGAGCCACGTGCACATAGTCTTCTAGGACGGTCTGTGGACAGCCCCCCCAACAACGCTGGGGCTGGTACTGGCACTACGGGAGCGGCTGTGACTTGCAGGATGTCCATGGCGACCTCAAGCTTCTGATGTTGCTGGCATACGTCCATGTCGACGTCTCAACTTTCCCACCCTGTACTGACACATGGACATGACATTGTGGAGGACATCCAATGTCTCACCCCAACGTCTATCAATGACCTCAGTGTAATTACATATGGCACCTGCTAGGTCATGGATACTGTAATTTACAGAGGTGTTATGATTATGAGCCTTCTGTGCCCTTAGTGCCTGTCTGGTGTACCACTCCATTCGTGTCTGTGCCTCCATGACAGCCTGGAATATGTGTGTGGTAGAAAGAGGTGTGGCACGTCTGCCAGGGGCATGATGACCAGCAGTGCTCTAACGAGAACCCCTGGTCCACATACCCAATGTACAGTAGTTATGGTGAGTGTAGATCATATTGTGGACATGCCAGTGTCATCCATGACATGGCATGCTAAAACACAACTGCATATTTAAACATCACACGTGTGTCATATGACCTAGCCACTCAATAGCATCACAAGACATATATGTGTCAGTTGTGCAAATGGTGATTGGTATGCATATTGTTTAGAGGTGCATATGTTTGCACACACACAACATTGAGGTGTATAGCAATGAAATACAATAACTGGATGGGGTATAGTACCATACGCCATCATGAAGCATCATGTGGTCACTCAAGGCTACAAATGTTTCCCAAACCAGCACTAATCATGCTGTACTGGAACTGTACTACCTTGGCTACATTCACCATTTCACAACCAGTTGTTACATGGGTTTGGAAGGAGACCAATAAGGAGCATTCCCTGACATGAATGTGTAGTGTGTTGCAGAGTGTTTAAATGTCTCATGATAGGGCTCTACCCCTCAGGTATATTATGTGTAATGTGTGGATGAGATTTTGGATACTGGAGTGTGTCTTTACAGAGGGTTTGTGAATCCTTTATGTGTAGCATGTTAAAATGCTCTGTGTCTGACATAGTTGTGTATGTTATGTGCATGTTGAGTATCAACTTTGCCTATCCAATGGTCACTACAGTGTAGCCACATTTGTTTGAGATGGTCTGGGTATTGCATGTGTTTGAGGCAGCTAATCACATTAATGAGATGTGCGTGGTCTTAAACCAAACATGCACAGCATGCATTATGGGTAGGTGTGTTACATGTGTACATGGCCTACACCTTAACTATGACATGCACTTTTTATTTACAATAATAAATGTAGAACACACTCACCAGCATCTGTCGGCTGCCTTGATGTCACCCCCAGAGGGACCTACATAGAGATGAGACAGTTTGTCAGTGGCCACAACTGTGGCATTGCTACTGTGTGTTTGCAGTCTGACAGTAGAACAGCAGTTTACATTCACAGGCCTACAGATTATGTACCAAATGATCAGTATTGCACAACAACAGGCTCCACATCTTCTAACTACGCACTCCAGATCTCACATATGCATGATCTACAAATACAGATAACAGTAGTCTACAGATATGCCATGTTACCTGCATGCTCCATGTGTGCTTGCTGGGTGGCTCCAACCTCCATCATGGTGTATGTCTGCTGCTGTTGTTGTTGGGCAGGTGCCATGAGGCTCAGGAGCAGCTCCTCCACTCTGGTGAGGGGGGGATGGATATTAACACCACCTCCTGTTGCAAGCTGTTGTCTCTGCACATCAGAAGCACGCTGATGGACATGTCTGAGTAGATCACTGCAGTGGTGGGGTATCTGCTCATATGTCCGGTTATGCAGGCCTACCTCATTTACCCTTCGGACAGCATCTTGCCACATTGCAGTACGCTCCTGCTGGTTCTGGCTGGTTCATGAGAACATTAGACTGTAGTGCTGAATCATACAGCTAGTAATGATCCCATCTTCAGCACTACTATAGCTGGGATTTCTGTGATGTGCCATGATCGCTGGAAGACATAAAGAAAAAATATGTCTGAGCAAGTCATATGACACATTTAACATTTTACAGTACAAATATCAAAGAACTGCCATATATAGCAACCTATTAGCTAACTGAGAGTGAAACACTTTAACAACCACTTATCACTGCTCACCCCCACAACTGCTTGAAAGTGCCTGGCTCACTCTATCTAATGAACCATGTTCTGCACAGCAACAAAATAAAATCACTATATAAGACTATACAAGAGTACCTGGCACACTGTATGCAACACAATGCACCACCTAGCCACAGCAGATATACATCAAGCTGATGTGTAAAGAAATATGTCATCCATCACAATGAGTGTAAGGTCCAGTAAATGTATTACTATTATACCACCCAACTTGTTAATGGCAAACCCGTGGCCAAAATATGTGCACAGTTGGGAATATAGGTCGCATACTGCTGTAGTCCACTATAAATGTTGCTAGATATGCAGTTATATGTTTTACCAAACATATGACAGAGGACATGTTACAGACATACCCACACACACATCAGACATAATTACAGGACACAAAGGTAATAAGCTTTATGTGTGTACTATACAGTACTGAGTGTCAGTACTTACAAAACCTTAATCTTGAGGAATGTAATCTGTGATGAATACAGGGACCACACAAAACAGTGGATGCAAGCAATGTGGACATACACCATACTTTGCTGTACAGGCCCAGAGCTTCAAGTATCACTACAGTACACACAGGATTTGGATTCAGCATCAGTACCAATCAATAATCATAGATGTAGTGCTTTTGCCTCCATTGACACACCCCAGTTAAAACCAAGGGACATAATTACACTGTATGCCATAGCACTTTTTCTGCCTAGCAACAGAATACACAGCTTTTGCTGGGATCAAAGCAAGGACCCATAATACCATGACATAAACAGTTTCCCACTAAGCTATTCCACAAATACATATGTTTGACATATTCACAAACACATTGACCATCACAGTCAGTCAACAGTACAGAGAATCTATTGCAAAAAGTAGATGTAGGTGTGTATGAGTATATATGACTCTCTCTCCCTATATATATATATATATATGTATATATGTATACATATACGCATCCATTGCTGTACATATACATATATATGTAGGCACATATACATTTCACCTTTCATAGTGAGAATATCAATTATACAAAGGATGCGAGGTGTACAGTAATGTAATAATATTGCACAGTCTTGTGATAAATGCATTGAAAGTGTTCACAGCCCAGGTAGCTTTAGCAGGCCTCACTGGCTTCAACATTGCAAACTGAACAAACCACCCACACTTTTTAACCACCACCTGTCATATACCAGCACTGTATGCTGTTTTGTTTGTCACACACTAAAACCTACATACAAATATGCGCATACTAACCTTTACCAACATAAATATATCTCCACCCTTCACAAACAGTTGCAGTATGTCCCCTGCTCTATGCACATATACAGATGTGAATATATATGACACATATATATTTCTATGTATGTGTGTGGCATATACACACAAGGTCCACACTGTTGTAAGTCCCTGGACCTTACAGCTGAACTGTTGGGCCTTGCTGCAACACAAACAGTAGTCATATGTGAACACACACTAACATTAGAGGGGGTATATATAGCTACAAATGCTAGATAAGCATACTAGACTGCTACAGCAGTTACCAGTGCTAAGCTACACTTTAATATGACTATCATGCATGTGTTGCTCTGTCACACCCATGTTTATATAATGGCAGTGCTAATCCCCCAACATCCATTGGCGACACTACTGTACAGAGCACAGATAACATGGATCAGATCTTTGATATTTAATGCTGAGCTACACATTTCACAGGTATGTCCCACTGCCCACAGGTACACACTGTATTGTCCATAGCAGTAGTTAAGCAGGACATCTGTGCATAGATAAGTACTGCTGCCACATATGAATGGTTCACATTATGTAGACTACTTTTCACAAACATCTAATACATGCCAGTAAATACATATGTGTCACATACCTTTCCTTTGTATGATTTGGTATTATTTCTTTTTCCTTTTCTCTCTCTCTCTCTCTCTGTCTGTCAGTCTGTGTAATTGAGTGATTGAGTTTGTTGGCAGCGATTGCAGCCTGCTTTTTAGGTATTTGCACGTGAGCATGTGATGGCCTCTGCACCAATTAGTGGCCACCATTTGCTAATTGCATGCAGCCTGCTGTGTAGTAATTGAAGTAATCACTGTCATAGCAACCCAGTACTATAAATTGCTAACTCAGGTAGGCGTGGCCCTTTCAGCTTTCTTAGATGGAGATCATCCTTGTTTGCTGTGGACATCATAGTTTAAGACAGAAGGTTGCTATAGTTCTTATATCAGAAGGCGGGGTGTAGCCATTGATTTACATTTTGTACTCAGACCTAAATTTTGCTGCTTCCAGTACACACTTGTCAGTGTAGAAACTACTCACCCCTCAAAATGCTAACCCCAAATACATGGGAGGATGTACTTTCTTTTCAAATTTTACAATTAACTGCCATACAAAGCTAGTTATTGAGATGTATTCCATTGACACAAAACTTCTTTGTGAACTGCTATACTGTGAATATTCATTTACTGAGTTCTAAACAGTTTGTGTTTTTTTAGTGTTGACATTAGCACAAGCTGCTCAAGAAAACTGGACAAATTTCAGTACTGTGAGTATGCTTACCTACATCATTGGTAGACCCTGCACACACAGGTATATTCTACATTTGGGTAGGGGTGCAGAAGTACAGAGAGCGTACGTATTATTGTGTGAATTTTATCTTGCTGGACTTACAGGGTTGCTCTGTACATGTTAGTTTATCAAGGCAAGTTGTCTGCGTAACTCCCAACCGTGGACCTATCCACATGGTAGACAGAGATTAGCCTTTTTTTCTTTTTCTGTGCACCACACAGGTCTTTTCAGCATAAGAGCAATGGCATTGTTACAGTTGGTTGCTACCAGTACATGGCTACATCCTTTTGTATTTCACTGTTGTATTCCTACATAAGGGTATACTTCCGGAACTCCTTCCAAAGCTGTTTGCACAGTGTGTAACAGCAGAAAGGCTGATATGCCTCTGTGTTTCTGCTTCTGCCAGACCCCTCAAACACTCAGGTACATATTTGAACAGACTCAGGGAAAAGTAGAGGAAAGGTCAGAGACACCTTTAAAATATTAGTGCCATTAAGTTGAGACTTTGAGAGAACCAGAGCATATGGATTAATACACCTTTTCTGAAGTAAAAGAAGTGTCTAACTCTTAGTTATTGTCATTACTCATTACGTGTAATTCACCACCTTTCTGGTCAAAGTCAGTAGTTTTCGGAGGGATTCAGAGAGACAGAGCTAAATTTTGTTTCATAATCAGGGACATCCCTTTAAATTAGGGACAGGTGGGAGGTATGGCCTCTGTCCTAAACAGATATGCCAGTGTTTGCTCTGCTATGATACTGTGTAGGGGTTGTAAAGTGATGGTGTAACATTATTTCCTGCTAGAATGGCTGCTTCTCTTATCACAGTCATGTAATATAATCCCACAACAACTGTTGGTAAAGATCCACAGAACAAGTTGTGTGGTATGGCATTCCTATTTTTCCTTTACATTCACTCATTCTGATGCATGATATATTTATTTCAGCACCAACTTGTTGTATATCTACCGTGGCTTAGTGGTACTTCATGCAGTGTAGTGTGTACAAGGTCCGGGGTACGAGACTGACAGAGGTGTTTTATTTTGCTCCTGAGCAGAACAAGGGCCCTCACATACAGAGTGACTAAGGCACTTTTGAGCAGTTGTAAGTGGGTTTGCACGATGCTTAGCAATGCTTAGCTAAGCGCAAACAAGCACACAGTCGCACAAACCCGCAAACTACTGCTTAATGGTGCTTACTCCTGCTAACCCCCGTGCTCATTTCTTTGAAAGAAAAGAAAAACGGTGAGATAGGAAAGTGGTGAAAAAGGGGCACAAAGAGGGAAAGACAGTATGGAAAGTAACTCGGGATGTGCAGGACGGGTGTAGGGAAAGTACGGAGCTGCCCATTTCTTTAACAGCAACAGCTGTGCATATGGAATAAATTTGAAGGTAAATATGAAACCTTCAACCCCTGAGAGAGGGGTGAGGACAAGAAAGTATGTTGTAAACCAATTAAATTACATTTTATGTGTCCAGGGGACATGTGTGCCAAATGGGCAGCTATATATGGGGAGTAATTTTTTTTTTGGGAGCAGATTGCCCTTTTTTTTTTCGGGTGAGAGTGAAATGTGGGGTAGGGGAAGTAGGTATATTTGGGGAGGTAGGTTAGGGAGGTAATCAGACAAGACAAACAAGATGCATACAGGGGCAGAATATGACACGTGGTAGGTGAACACCATTGTGGGGAGGGATGTTTCGAAATCACAATCCCATGAGCCCACAGATGGCAACAGTGGAACTGAGATCCCCACCCATGGGCAGTCACCACTGCACCTTCGCAGACCAGAGGGTGGCTGTGCTGGGGGCTGTGTAGGAGGGGCAGGCTAACCCGGGAGTTGCGCCACTCGTGCCTCAGGCTAGCGTAGAGGTTCTGCAACAGAACGTTCGATCTCTCTATGCACCACAGCCCGGACCGTTCAAAGGGTGATAGGTGGCCCTCCTCTGCCCACGCTTGCATGGGGGGCTGAGCCCCATCCCCTGCAGCGCTTCCACCCGAAGGTGTCACAGGACCAATAGAGGAGGAGGTACCAGGCTGGGCACTGGACCTGCTGGTGCCAGGTGCCATGGCCAGCTGAGGTGGGACACATGGGTCCGCTGGGACTAACCTTCCCATACAAACTATGTTTTGGAGAATTTAATAAAGATATGGGTTAGTAACAGTCAACAGCATTCCCAGTTAGTTATAACAGCATGCAGAAGTATTCCCATTAACCCAACACACCCGAGTTTCAACAATTGAAAAGCAAGCATAACACATGCTTATATAGAACAATAGTGGACATTACAACAGCATGCAAGTTTAATTGATGGCAACAGGCCACCAATATTGTGGTATTTGAGCAGGGTACATGCATAGAAATGAATGCAAATATTTATAAACCAATAGGACATATGTCCCAACAAATGTTTTGAGATTAGACATACCCATTGAGGTGTGGAATTGCATTTTTTTATGCACATACAGTAGGGTGGAAAAGATAGCTCAATTAACTTATATATCCTTCTAGTTTACACTACATTCCTATTAACTGCAGTTATATGTCCCTTACATGTATTATTATACTACCCAATGTCCTCCTACTGTGCAATTGGATTTTGCTAGATCATTATATACATGAGCTGTATCTGACATACAAACTGTCCAGGATGCAAATGTTACTGCTACATATTTTGAGAGTTACTCACACGCACTACTGCTGAGATGGTACACTGATAGCTCAACTTTCATATAATTATCTGGATATGTTCAGGTGAAATTATCAGTTATATGTTAACAGCTCCCTACATTTCTGGCAGCACACTGACATTTCTGGGGAACACATTACCAAGCTACTCATGTGCCAGATTAACCTGGACATGCTAGGCATGAACCAACAGTTAAGGGCTGTAAATATGCATAAAAGCTACTGGCACTCCCTTCATCCACTTTATATGGGACTACCCAAGTGTGGTTAACTAACACTGCTTAATACAACAGTACTATTTCTAAAATGCAACAGTACAACAACATATCAAAGAAAATCACACAGACACATTCCAGGAATTATACCTTTATTAAAGATTTATTACACCTTTATTTATTGGGTTAAAACACTTTTTTGAAGGCTCTCTCATTTATTTTATATAGCAGTACATGCAGAATAATTACTAACCTGCCTGGTGACATAGCCTTTGCAGCCTATCTTCATGGGCTTGCTGATTTATAGCCTGGACACCTGCAGATGTGAAGTAAATGCAGTGATAATGAGACATACCTATCCATAGTATACACAAGAATAGCAATTCTTAAATACTTAATACAATGGCTACTTACTCAGTACTGGGGCATTTGCCATCCCATGGGCCTCCTGGATCCACTGGTCCAGTTGATCCTCCTTACGTCGCTTCAGGTCAGAGTAATGGTGCCTGACCTGCTCACCAGTCCGAGGAACACCAGTGGCACTGGTGAGATCACGAGCTAGACAGTTCCAGGCCTCCGTTTTGTATTGGGTGCCCTGGTACTGGCCCCGCAGGAGTCTTTCCTCATGATTGTGGACAAGGAGCCAAGCCATTACTTTGATCTCCTCAGTGCCCCAATGTTGCGCTCGAAATCGAGTGCCTTCTCCAACACCGGCCATGCTGACTGCAGAAGGGAGCTACAACCAGTTATGACAAGTATTCCTGCCTGTGGAGCTTAAATATGCCTCATTTCCCACACTTATTTGTAATTGGCCAGTTTTGAAAAAACTCAGCTGTAGGCACACCTGCTTAGCTGATGTTAGCAATGTTTAATATTCCTTTGATAGATATGTGTCTGTTGAAAGTTGAAAGTACATGCTTATGAAATGCTGCCATGGCTTAGTGGTTATGTACTATGACTGTAGTGCACAGTATCCCCGAGTTTGAGCCCTGTCACTGCTTTTTATTTTCCTACTGTCCAGACATGAATGGTTAAGGTACAGTAAAGGAAATGGGGCTGTGTTTAGCCGACTTTGCTCAATTTTGCCCAGCTTTACTCAGCATTGCTCGACGTTGCCCGATGTTGAGCTGGTTAGCATGGTGTGCAGCTACATGCAGACATGTTCTGTTTGCGCTAGTTTGCGCGATGTGCAGCTCCGTGCAAAGACATTGTCACTAGTTAACGCAGTGCTCAGCTACGAGCAATTAAATATAAATATGCTCAATACTGGTAAAATATGCTTAGCAGTGCTTTACATTGCTTAAAATAAGTTACTCATGCATCAGTATGCATAACCATTTCACCTTCCTATATATATATGTATACGTATATATATATATATATATATATATATATATATGTATACGTATATATATATATATATATAAAAATCCGTTCACTACTACATATAACATTTCAATGCTTTTTACAAAACTTTAATTTTGTGCGAAGGCTCTAACCACTACACTATCGCTATTTTGCTTAATTTGCATATATTTTTCTTATTATCCTCTTCCGTGTCTAAACTGCTAACTGTAGCTAAGCAATGGGCAAACACGTGCAAACACATGCAAATACGGGCAGCTATATCGGAAATGAAAAAAAAAAACATTTCTTTTACTTTTTATATTTGTACGTGGTTTACTATATGGGGGAGTGTAGTGTTAGAATGTACACATGTGAGTGGACTCGCTCATGTAACTAGACATTTCCCGAGTTTCAAACTTGCAGGGGCGTGGATTTTTGGACTGATCGGCAGTCCGACACGCCCCTACACTCGTCCACGCTCAGTGTTAGTTTTAGAGTTGAGGCAGCGCACACTCATTAATATGCAGTGATCCCTGGACTATGGCTTCCATTTCACATCCACTCATAATGGTTTCTATTGAAGAGTGTGAGTGAGGGTTTATGCTTGAGGTATATTTGAAACCTGTTCCAAAGCAAGCAAAGTCTGACAAAGATGACTAATCATTATAGGTGTGCAACAACCTCTGTGGATCTGCATGCAAACCCTTTATTGCTTATGTGCTCCACAGAGGGATTTCCAAAACCCTTTGTTAATGTGATTATCAAAGGAGAGGTGACTTAACACATGGCTCTATGTATACATTAGTACCTGTTACACATTTTGTGGGCTACTACCTATGTGGTACTCTGGGGGTACTTTGTTTTCTAAAAGTGGATAACTATAATTTCTTAGGCTTATAGCTTTACAGCATGAGTATGACACCAGGTATCTGTCTGTATGATACCCTTTTGGAGGATGTGTGTGTCATCTGAAGAATAAAGTATAGCCCACAGTATGCATTTTCATCAAACTTGGGCAGACATATCCCTACTGTGTTTGCTTGTACCTAAGAAAGCCATATGCCAAACAGGAGTGGTCCCAGGACTGAGTGCAGGTGAATACCACTTGTTACTGGTACATGGAGGCTGCAAATGTTACTGTGTGTCCTACATCTGTGAGTCAGTTGTCAAGCCATCATCTAACAATCGTTTATGGTCAGTCTGTTGAGGTTATGTTAATACCAGTATGTAGGATGGGTATGATTTGCTGGTGAGCTATAGCTTGGCTGTGTTGACCTCCCCTCCCTCACCTATAGCCTGGTTGACTGGATTGAAGTCTACTAGGTGTGGGAGCCATGATCTGGCCTTTAGAGAACCTAAGTGGGTATGGTGCAGTGTTTGCAGGTTCATACTGTCTCTGTTAATGAGTTCCATAATGCTGTGCTCCATAGCATTGGTCTAGCTTATAGGGTGAGAGTTTCCAGGACCTGTTGTAGTTCTACCCTTAATAAGTTTATGTTAACATTTGCGCTGGGTGTGACGAGGGTGGACAAGTTTAAGAATAAGTATATTAGAGGGTCAGGCCAGGTTTGAAGGTTAGTAGACCATGCCAGACAGGCAGGATTAAGTTGATTTGTACATGTGCTGAGGAGGGATGCAGAGTATATTGTGAAATAGATGCTAAGGATGAAGCTGCCAGGTAACAGGAAAAGAGGAATGCCTAAGATAAGGTTTATGGCTGTGGTGAGAGAGGACATGCAGGTGGATGGTGTGATAACGCAAGATGCAGAGGCCAGGAAGAAATGATGTACTGTGGCGACCCCTAATGGGAGCATCCAAAAGGAGAAAAAGAAGAAGTTGTAGCTCAACCCTTGTGGACTGGTAAAACCATTACCATGTGTCATGCCACAAGTATGTAACCTGTATAGAGGCTGCATCTGGACAGAGCGTTTAGGTGAGGGCTGACTTCATCATATGTTGGCTTGTGTATGACACAGCCAGGGACACTGTCCAGTACCATTGCCACTGTGGTGTGTATTTTGTTAAAGAGATGTTTTAACTAGAGTGTCTGTGAATCATCAGGTTTTACATTCTTCAGGTCTGGAAATGTGGCCTTTGTGTAATGACAGGGTGGTGAAATCCACATTCAAACTGTCTGACAAGGAATTGGTAATGTCAGTCAGATAAGTGTACTTTGTGACCATTTACATTAACTGTGACCCGATCTGAGAGTTCACCTGTAGATTATGAACAACACTGAAGAAAGCTTTAGTGTTGTCTTTGGAATCCTTGCCATTTTGTATTTTGAAGCTTGCCTTGTATTTTCCCAATGATACTAACCAGAGAGGTTATCCCTTCTTGGTATGCAACTCTTTGGTACAACTTCACACCTTCTATTATATATTTAGTTCATGGCAGGGATCCATGAGACTAATGCACTTTTACTTTATAAGTGAGAATTGCTTGTGTTTGTGATAGCACGGTCCATGCAACCCTGTAGGTGAACAGTGTGCATTAATAAAGGATTATGCAGCTGGGACAGTGTTAACCTTAGTAATGCAAACCAATGACAGATAGCAACAACAGCATCACCCACAGCACAGTGTCAACCCGTGTCATACACACACATGTGTACTCAAGTTTCAAAGTCTGTGTAGTACAATGCATACTGGCCACCAATAGAAAGTATGGAGTGTTAATACTGGACAATACAGGGCATGTCACCCTGCCCATGTGTCCAATATGCACATGCATGCAGACAGTGCACCTCCACCATGTTCACAAATGTACACCTGCAGACCTGTGCTGCACACACCCCACACTTACTCTCCACTGTATAACGCATGCTGACACAATTACACACATCAGCCAAGTGGCACATGGGCAAACAAAACACAATTGGAATAAACACTGGTGGAAACAATACAACATTGCTAATTACAGCTTTAATGCATCATGCCTGCTCAGCTACATCTTCAAGGATATCATTACACTTTACTGCTGACAACATGCTACACATTCAACCATTCCTATACTTTATTAAAGTCACCCTGTGCATCAGCACCATGTTAGCCTGTTCTTGCATCAATGTTACAGATGACAGGAGGTGGCACAGGTTTCATCATATGCACAGGGAGTGTTGTTGGTTTGCCAGAGGCCTACACTGAGCCATACAATTGATGCATGTGTGAGTGTGTGTGTGAGGGCCATGAGTATTGTTATGGGCCAGTGTTGAAGTAATGTGTGCGTGTATGTGTTTGCCCTAGGCTTCTAGTTTATGTGTGTGTGTGTCTGCATGCACACAGTTCCACCATGTGGCTGCCATATACGGGGATTTGTGAGACAGCTAAAGACTGTACCTGGCGAGCTTTACAGATCACCATCTCTGGCCATGGATACGGAACCTGTGCCTGGCAGGTGTGCTACAGACAGCATCAGGTACTAATCCAGACTGGGTACTATCCGATGAGGTTGACATATGTCCACTGGATCCAGGTCCCTGCTAGGACTGGCCAGAGCCACGTGCACGTGGTCTTCTAGGACGGTCTATGGACAGCCCCCCCAACACTGCTGGGGCTGGTCCTGGCGTTACGGGAGTGGCTGTGACTTGCTGGACGTCCATGGTGACCTCAAGCTGCTGATGTTGCTGGCATACGTCCATGTCGACGTCTCAACCTTCCCGCACTGTACTGACACATGGACATGATATTGTGGAGGACATCCGATGTCTCACCCCAACGTCTATAAATGACCTCAGTGTAATTACGTATGGCACCTGCTAGGTCATGAATACTGTCATTTAAAGAGGTGTTATGAGCCCTTTATGCCTTTAGTGCCTGTCTGGTGTACCGCTCCATTCGTGTCTGTGCCTCCATGACAGCCTGGAACATGCATGTGGTAGAAAGAGGTGTGGCACGTCTGCCAGGGGCATGATGACCAGCAGTGCTCTGACGAGAACTCCTGGGCATCTGCCTATGTGGTACTGTTCCAGACATCTGGCTATGGTTGCTGTGTCCTGATACATGTGCCATAGATACCACACTGTCCTGGCCAGTGCCAGCCATACACTCTCCCTCAGCTAAGGGCAATGGTGATAATGGATGTGCAGGCAGTATGACTTTATTCATGGATGGGGTGGAGACTTGTGTACTGTCAATTGGTGGCCCAACAACAGACCCTCACAAACTTGCCTGTGCCTCAACACACCTATCCTCATGATCACTGTCTGTCTCAGTGACATCAAGTTCCCTGCTGTACTGAACCAGCCCCACCTCAGCACCTGCGAGAGGAAAACAGGAAACACACTTTAAGACCTGAACATGATGTCAGACCACATGCACACATGCACCTGCACACATGCACACACACGTGCACATGCACACACAAATATACTCCTCCCTAAAGTAGACACACACACACAACACCAGCAATCTCAGAACATACACAATAGCAGGTGATGGTGGGGTTCAGTATCATAAGCAAAACAGTCATATCACACATGTCAGCATGCAGGACATGTGTTGCTCAACAGTATGCAGTGCAAGTGTAGACAGTCCTTGTTACTAACAGTATACATGGCTTTGATGCATGTATTTTGTTATTAGGTGATTGGCCTCCCCCTGGAACGCAATGCATACATGGACACAACATTGTTGCACAAGTATTCAAAACTCTGTAATGTACTGTGCACCATAACTCACAGGTCTACATACCATGGCTGGATGTGTATCTATGTGTCAGAAAGGTATCCAATACTGATTACAGCCACTGTGTCTTTAGCAAATAATTGTGGACACAGTTTTAGCACATGCATGATGAGTATTCACACAACATCATCAGTGATGCATGTATAATTGATGGAATACCATTCGTTCACATACCCAATGTACAGTAGTTATGGTGAGTGTAGATCATATTGTGGACATGCCAGTGTCATCCATGACATGGCATGCTAAAACACAACTGCATATTTAAGCATCACACATACCCAATGTGTGTCATATGACCTAGCCACTCAATAGCATCACAAGACATATATGTGTCAGTTGTACAAATGGTAATTGGTATGCATATTGTTTTGAGGTACATATGTTTGCACACACACAACATTGAGGTGTATAGCAATGAAAGCTATGTGTAGTACTGTGGTTACAATAACTGGATGGGGTATAGTACCATAGGTCATCATCATGAAGCATCATGTGGTCACTCAAGGCTACAAATGTTTCCCCGACCATCACTAATCATGCTGTACCAGAACTGAACTACCTTGGCTACATTCACCATTTCACAACCAGTTGTTACATGGGTTTGGAAGGAGACCAATAAAGAGCATTCCCTGACATGAATGTGTAGTGTGTTGCAGAGTGTTTAAATGCCCCATGATAGGCCTCTACCCCTCAGGTATATTATGTGTAATGTGTGGATGAGATTTTGGATACTGGAGTGTGTCTTTACAGAGGGTTGGTGAATCCTTTATGTGTAGCATGTTAAAATGCTCTGTGTATGACATAGTTGTGTATGTTATGTGCATGTTGAGTATCAACTTTGCCTATCCAATGGTCACTACAGTGTAGCCACATTTGTTTGAGATGGTCTGGGTATTGCATGTGTTTGAGGCAGCTAATCACATCAGTGAGATGTGCGTGGTCTTAAACCAAACATGCACAGCATGCATTATGGGTAGGTGTGTTACATGTGTACATGGCCTACACCTTAACTATGACATGCACATTTATTTACAATAATAAATGTAGGACACACTCACCAGCATCTGTCCGCTGCCTTGATGTCACCCCAGAGGGACCTACATAGAGATGAGACAGTTTGTCAGTGGCCACAACTGTGGCATTGCTACTGTGTGTTTGCAGTCTAACAGTAGAACAAGAGTTTACATTCACAGGCCTACAGATTATGTTCCAAATGATCAGTATTGCACAACAACAGGTTCCACATCTTCTAACTACACACTCCACATCTCACATATGCATGATCTACAAATACAGATAACAGTAGTCTACAGATATGCCATGTTACCTGCATGCTCCATGTGTGCTTGCTGGGTGGCTCCAACCTCCATCATGCTGTATGTCTGCTGCTTTTGTTGTTGGCCATGTGCCACGAGGCTCAGGAGCAGCTCCTCCACTCTGGTGAGGGGGTGATGGATATTAACACCACCTCCTGTTGCAAGCTGTTGTCTCCGCACATCAGAAGCACGCTGACGGACATGTCTGAGTAGATCAGTGCAGTGGTGGCGTACCTGCTCATATGTCCAGTTATGCAGGCCTACCTCATTTACCCTCCGGACAACATCTTGCCACATTGCAGTACACTCCTGCTGGTTCTGGCTGGTTCATGAGAACATTAGACTGTAGTGCTGAATCATACAGCTAGTAATGATCTCATCTTCAGCACTACTATAGCTGGGATTTCTGTGATGTGCCATGATCCCTTGAAGACATAAAGAAAAAATATGTCTGAGCACGTCATATGACACATTTAACATTATACAGTACAGATATCAATGAACTGCCATATATAGCAACCTATTAGCTAACTCAGAGTGAAACACTTTAACTACCACTTATCACAGCTCACCCCACAACTACTTGAAAGTGCCTGGCTCAGTCTATCTAATGAACCATGTTCTGCACAGCAACAAAATAAAATCACTATATAAGACTATACAAAAGTACCTGGCACACTGTATGCAACACAATGCACCACCTAGCCACAGCAGATATACATCAAGCTGATGTGTAAAGAAATATGTCATCCATCACAATGAGTGTAAGGTCCAGTAAATGTATTACTATTATACCACCCAACTTGTTAATGGCAAACCCGTCGCCAAAATATGTGCACAATTGGGAATATAGGTCGCATACTGCTGTAGTCCACTATAAATGTTGCTAGATACGCAGTTATATGTTTTACCACACATATGACAGAGGACATGTTACAGACATACCCACACACACATCAGACATAATTACAGGACACAAAGGTATGGCAACCCAGATAAGCTTTATGTGTGTACTATACAGTACTGAGTGTCAGTACTTACAAAACCTTAATCTTGAGGAATGTAACCTGTGATGAATACAGGGCCACACAAAACAGTGGATGCAAGCAATGTGGACATACACCATACTTTGCTGTACAGGCCCAGAGCTTCAAGTATTGCTACAGTACACACAGGATTTGGATTCAACATCAGTACCAATCAATAATCATAGATGTAGTGCTTTTGCCTCCAATGACACACCCCAATTAAAACCAAGGGACTTAATCACACTGTATGCCATATAACTTTTTCTGCCTAGCAACAGAATACACAGCTTTTGCTGGAATCAAAGCAAGGACCAATAATACCATGACATAAACAGTTTCCCACTAAGCTATCCCACAAATACATATGTTTGACGTATTCACAAACACATTGACCATCACAGTCAGTCAACAGTACAGAGAATCTATTGCAACAAGTAGATGTAGATGTGTATGAGTATATATGACTCTCTCACTCTCTCTCTCTCTCTCTATATATATATATACATACATATACATATCCATTGGTGTACATATACATATATATGTAGGCATATATACATTTCACCTTTCATAGTGGGAATATCAGTTATACAAAGGATGTGAGATGTACAGTAATGTAAAAATATTGCACAGTCTTGTGATAAATGCATTGAAAGTGTTCATAGCCCAGGTAGCTTTAGCAGGCCTCACTGGGTTCAACATTGCAAACTGAACAAACCGCCCACAGTTTTTAACCACCACATGTCATATTCCTGCACTGTATGCTGTCTTGTTTGTCACACACTAAAACCTACATGCAAATATGCGCATACTTACCTTCACCAACATAAATATATCACCACCCTTCAAAAACAGTTGCAATATGTCCCCTGCTCTATGCACATATACAGATGTGAATATATATGACACATATATATTTTTCCGTATGTGTGTGGCATACACACACAAGGTCCAAACTGTTTTAAGTCCTTGGACCTTACAGATGAACTGTTGGGCCTTGCTGCAACACAAACAGGTGTCACATGTGAACACACACTAACATTAGAGGGGGTATATATGGCTACAAATGCTAGATAAGCATACTAGACTGCTACAGCAGTTGCCAGTGCTAAGCTACACTTTAATATGACTATCATGCATGTGTTGCTCTGTCACACCCATTTTTATATAATGGCAGCACTAATCCCCCCAACAGCCATTGGCCACTCTACTGTACAGAACACAGATAACATGGATCAGATCTTTGACATTTAATGCTGAGCTACACATTTTACAGGTATGTCCCACTGCCCACAGGTACACACTGTACTGTCCATAGCAGTAGTTAAGCAGGACATCTGTGCATAGATAAGTATTGCTCCCACATATGAATGGTTCACATTATGTAGACTACTCTTCACAAACATCTAATACATGCCAGTCACATACCTTTCCTTTGTATGATTTGGTATTATTTATTTATTTATTTTTTTCTCTGTCTCTCTCTCTCTCTGTTAGTCTGTGCAATAGAGTGATTGAGTTTGTTGGCAGTGATTGCCGCCTGCTTTTGTAGGTATTTGCACATGAGCATGTGATGGCCTCTGCACCAATTAGTGGCCACCATTTGCTAACTGCATGCAGCCTGCTGTGCAGTAATTGCAGTAATCACTGTCATAGCAACCCAGTACTATAAATTGCTAACTCAGGTAGGCGTGGCTCTTTCAGCTTTCTAAGATGGAGATCATCCTTGTTTGCTGTGGATATCATTGTTTAAGACAGAAGATTGGTATAGTTCTTATATCAAAAGCCAGGAGTGTAGCCAGTGATTTACATTTTGTACTCAGACCTAAATGTTGCTGCTTCCACTACACACTTGTCAGTGTAGAAATGTACTCACCCCTCAAAATGCTAACCCAAGATACATGGGAGGATGTACTTTATTTTCAAATTTTACAATTAACTGCCATACAAAGCTAGTTATTGAGATGTATTCCTTTGGCACACAAATTGTTTAGAACTGAGTAAATGAATATTCACAATATAGCAGTTCACAAACAGTTTGAGCTTTTTTAATGTTGACATTAGCACAAGCTGCTCAAGAAAACTGGACACATTTCAGTACTGTGAGTATGCTTACCTACATCCTTGGGAGACCCTGCACACACAGGTATATTCTACATGTGGGTAGGGGTGCAGAAGTACAGAGAGCGTACGTATTATTGTGTGAATTTTATCTTGCTGGGCTTACAGGGTTGCTCTGTACATGTTAGTTTATCAAGGCAAGTAGTCTGTCTGCGTAACTCCCAGCTGTGTACCTATCCACATGGTAGACAAAGATTAGCCTTTTATTCTTTGTCTGTTCACCACACAGGTCTTTTCGGCAATAGAGCAATGGCATTGTTACAGTATGCCTCTGTGTTTCTGCCTCTGCCAGACCTCTCAAACACTCAGGTATATATTTGAACAGATTCAGGGAAAAGTAGAGAAAAAGTCAGAGACACCTTTAAAATATTAGTGCCATTAAGTTGAGACTTTGAGAGAACCAGAGCATATGGATTAATACACCTTTTCTGAAGTAAAAGAGAAAGTAAAAGAAGTGTCTAACTCTTAATTATTGTCATTACTCATTACGTGTAATTCACCACCTTTCTGGTCAAAGTCAGTAGTTTTCGGAGGGATTCAGAGGGACAGAGCTAAATTTTGTTTCAAAATCAAGGACATCCCTGAAAATTAGGGACGGTTGGGAGGTATGGCCTCTGCCCTAAACAGATATGCCAGTGTTTGTCCTGCTGTGATACTGTGTGGGGTTGTAAAGTGATGGTGTAACATTATTTCCTGCTAGAATGGCTGCTTCTCTTATCACAGTCATATAATTTAATCCCACAACAACTGTTGGTAAAGATCCACAGAACAAGTTGTGTGGTATGGCATTCCTATTTTTCCTTTACATTCACTCATTCTGATGCCTGATATATTTATTTCAGCGCCAACTTGTATATCTACAGTGGCTTAGTGGTACTTCATGCAGTGTAGTGTGTACAAGGTCCAGGGTTCGAGACTGACAGAGGTGTTTTATTTTACTCCTGAGCAGAACAAGGGCCCTCACATACAGAGTGACTAAGGCACTTTTAAGCAGTTGTAAGCAGGTTTGCACAATGCTTAGCAATGCTTAGCTAAGCGCAAACAAGCACACACTCGCACAAACCCGCTAACTACTGCTTAATGTTGCTTACTCCCGCTGACGCCTGCACTCATTTCTTTGAAAGAAAAGAGAAACGGGGAGATACGAAAGTGTTGAAAAAGGGGCACAAAGAGCGAAAGACAATATGGAAAGTAGCTCGGGATGTGCAGGACAGGTGTAGGGAAAGTCCATAGCTGCCCATTTCTTTAACAGGAACAGCTGTGCATATGGAATACATTTGAAGGTAAATATGAAACCTTCAACCCCTGAGAGAGGGGTACAACAAAGTATGTTGTAATGCCAATTAAATTGCATTTTACGTGTCCAGGTGACATGTGTGCAAAATGGGCAGCTATGTATGGGGCGTATTTTTTTTTTTTTTGGGGGGGGAGCAGATTGCCCTTTTTTTTTTCAGGTGAGAGTAGAATGTGGGGTAGGGGAAGTAGGTATATTTGGGTAGATAGGTTTGGGAGGTAAACAGACAAGACAAACAAGACGCATACAGGGGCAGAATATGACATATGGTCGGTGAACACCATTGATGGGGAGGGATGTTTGGAAATCGCAAGCCCATGAGCCCACAGATGGCAACAGTGGAACTGAGATCCTCACCCATGGGCAGTCACCACTACACCTTCACAGCCCAGAGGGTGGCTGTGCTGGGGGCTGTGTAGGAGCGGCAGGCTGACCCAGGAATTGCGCCACTCGTGCCTCAAGCTGACATAGAGATTCTGCAACAGAACGGTCGATCTCTCAACGCACCACAGCCCGGACCATTCGAAGGGTGATAGGTGGCCCTCCTCTGCCCATGGTTGACATCCCCTGCAGTGCTTCCACCCGAAGGTGGCACAGGGCCAACGGAGGAGGTACCAGGCTGGGCACTGGACCTGCTGGTACCAGGTGCCATGGCCAGCTGAAGTGGGACAGGTGGGTCCTCTGGGACTGGCCTTCCCATACGAACTATGTTTTGGAGAATTTAATAAAGATATGGGTTAGTAACAGTCAACAGCATTCCCAATTAGTTATAACAGCATGCAGAAGTATTCCCATTAACCCAACACACCAGAGTTTCAACAATTGAAAAGCAAGCATAACACATGCATATATAGAACAATAGTGGACATTACAACAGCATGCAGGTTTAATTGATGGCAACTGGCCACCAATATTGTGGTATTTGAGCAGGGCACATGCATAGAAATTAATGCAAATATTTATAAACCAATAGGACATATATCCCAACAAATGTTTTGAGATTAGACATACCCATTGAGGTGTGGAATTTCATTTTTTATGCACATACAGTAGGGTGGAAAAGATAGCTCAATTAACAACATATATATCCTTCTAGTTTACACTACTTTCCTATTAACTACAGTTATATGTCCCTTACATGTATTATTACACTACCCAATGTCCTTCTATTGTGCAATTATTTGTTATTGGCCAGTTTTGAAAAAACTCAGCTGTAGGCACACCTGCTTAGCTGATGTTAGCAATGTTTAATATTCCTTTGATAGATATGTGTCTGTTGAAAGTTGAAAGTACATGGTTATGAAATGCTGTCATGGCTTAGTGGTTATGTACTGTGACTATAGTGCACAGTATCCCCGAGTTTGAGCCCTGTCACTGCTTTTTATTTTCCTACTGGCCAGACATGAATGGTTAAGGTACAATAAAGGAAGTGGGGCCATGTTTAGCAGACTTTGCTCAACTTTGCTCAGCATTGCTCAACGTTGCCCGACGTTGCGCTGGTTAGCATGGTGCGCAGCTATGTGCAAACATGTTCTGTTTGCGCTAGTTTGCGTGATGCGCAGCTCCGCGCAAAGACATTGCGCTAGTTAACGCAGTGGTCAGCTACGAGCAATTAAATATAAATATGCTCAATACTGGTAAAATATGCTTAGCAGTGCTTTACATTGCTTAAAATAAGTTACTCATGCATCAGTATGCATAATCATTTCACCTTCCGATATATATATATATATATATATATATATATATATATATATATATATATATATAATTCGTTCAGTACTACATATAACATTCAATGCTTTTTACAAAACTTTAAATAATACAGGTCAGGAAATATTTTGTATACAGATTTCAAAGAAAAAAAACGGGAATGCCTCCTCTTTGTGCGAAGGCTCTAACCACTATGCTGTCGCTATTTCACTTAATTTGCATATATTTTTCTTATTATCCTCTTCGGTGTCTAAACTGCTAACTATAGCTAAGCAGTGGGCAAACCCGCGCAAACACGGGCAGCTATATCGGAAATGAAAAAAAAAAACATTTCTTTTACTTTTTATATTTGTATATGGTTTACTATATGGGGGAGTGTAGTGTAGTGTTAGAATGTACACATGTGAGCGGACTCGCTCATTTAACTAGACATTTCCCGAGTTTCAAACTTGCAGGGGCGTGGATTTTTGGCTGATCGGCAGTCCGACACGCTCCCTACACTCGTCCACGCTCAGTGTTAGTTTTAGAGTTGAGGCAGCGCGCACTCATTAATATGCATGGGGTGCTGCCGTCTTACTCTTAGATTGGCTCTTCCGTGTAAGACTAAATTAGTCTTACACGGAAGATTAGTGAATCCTGGGGAATGTGTCTTTTCCTCCTTTAATACTTCATAATGCTTTTGCTACTGTTCTTAAAAGTGCTCAATTGCATTTTTATTGCCTCTTTTATTACTACCTGTTAGTAGCCTAATTACATTGAGAACATTGTTTTCCTAAACTGCTGTTTTATACTGTTTTTTTTTTTTTTTGCTGTCTTGACTGTGATTTTAAGCACTTTAAATTTTAAATACCTCTGCACTTTTTAGCATTGGCTAGATTCATTCTTACGGAATCTAGACTGTCTTGTATTACTTGCTCACTAAAACCAGCTCCTCACTGAGATACTGAAAGGTCTAAGGCATCAATTGCTTCCAACTAACTATAAGTGTCTGTTTCTGCTCTTATATTGCACTCTTAATTTGTGTTTGCATTCTGTTGTCTGTTTGAATTGTCAGAACTGTTTTTAGCCACATTTTACTGCTTACTGTACTAGTTCAGCTGTAGTATAGCCCAATTCCAGGCTTGCTGTTTCTGCATCTGTTTTGTAACCTCTGAGCATCAAATTTAAGCCATCTTTGTTGGAGATGCCTTTCTGCACCTTTGTAGGAAGACAGTGCTATCTGGGTCCCATCTAATCAATGGTGATTGGACTAGAGCTCAGAGAGTGCATCCTTATTTGCTAATTTGAGTTGAGTTATTTCTTTTTTTATATTTATTTCTGCACTTTTGTTCTGTGTATTGCACCATCGTGCACAGCCACATAGTTGTAGTTACCATTGGTGGTTGTAGTAGCAAATGTTTTGCTTGTGAAATTTTCCCTTAGCACTTTGCTTGTGATCTTCCAGAGGTTTTTCTTGGCTCAGCTTTACTGTCAGGTAAAACACTAAGCATAGCCTCACAGGTACCAACACACTTCTCATCCACTAGCCATTCCTAAGTGTGACCTCTCTTCCTGACCATATAATTTTACCTAACACTATCGATATACGATTTCCCACAGTTTCTCCAGTCAGTGTGGTTGACAAGGACATCCTGAGACAGTGTAGTAAGTGCCTTGTGTTCACTGACAACACTCTGCTCCTAAACCATACAAACTCAACATGTGAGAGATGCAACTGTATTAAGAACCTTGAATCCTTGCTCTTTCACACACCAGTCAGTACATATGACAATGAGTGGGTTGTAAGCATGCACACCTCACCTTTTACTCCACCTAAACCCACAGGCAGGTCCTCAATAGAAACATACCTAAACACCAGTGACCTTACAAACACAAACACAAGTACACTACACATAATCCTTCCTCTGCAGAACAGAATGCACATAATAGCTCACATACCACTGTCTCACCTGTCAAGCCCTTATGGCAAAGCACAAAACGTTTTAGTCATAGGTGATTCTGTCGTGAGACACACAGATGTCCTGGAAAAGGAGAAGGTAATGGTCAGCTGTCTGGCAGGTGCCAGGATCTGCCATATCACACATACACTCAAGTCTGTCAATAACAGGTTCTGTTATGACTCTGTCATAGTCCATGTTGATGTGAATGACTTGAGATGTACTTCTGTGGACTATATGAAGAGAGACATGATTGAACTCTCGGACTATGTGTCTCAGGCTGGTATGTCCCTAGCCGTAAGAAGCACTTTAACTTCACCTAGGGTGCTGCCTCAATACAAACAGAAAATGATTGACTTCAATAATTGGCATAGTTTCTGGTGTCATTCCAAGGGGATACAGTATCTGTCAGCATGCGATAACATGATTGACAGACCTCGATGCATTACCAGAGATGGCCATCTGTCACCCCTGGGATTTCGGCTACTGGCCAAGGCTCTTGACACCCCCATAATGCTTTTTTAGGCAGTATCTCAAGGATAAAATAACCAAAGTAAATACTCATTCTAAGAACAACCTCAAGGTTTTGCTGCTAAATGCTAGGAACATTATCATGAAACTGCATTAACTGGAAGTAGTCCTTACCTTGGAAGACATAGACGTCTGTGCATTCACAGAGACCTGGTTCAAGGCTGTGGAGAGCACCCCAGCCATATCAAGCTACACTTCCTTCCACACGTTCAGACCACAAACTGACGGCATGAAAACTAAAGGATGCAGTGCATCAGTATTCATTAAAGATAAATACACATCCAGATTAGTTAGACACCATAATTCTCTGGAGATACTTTAGGTGCAATTAACTGTTGGTAGGACACATATTCAAGTCATTGACAGATACAGGAACCCCTCCATGAATCAGGACACCCACTCTTCCTATTTGGATCAACATGAGTCTATCAGGATATATCCAAACACAATGGTTTTGGCAACTTTAACTACCCATCGATTGACTGGAGAAATTACTGGTGTGCAAACTCACTTGCCCAAAGGTTCCTCGACTTTCATTAACTCCATTGCCCTGGACCAGCTAGTTGACACCCCCACAAGGGGTGCCAACATCCTGGATCTGGTGCTTACCAGTATGGGGGAACTACTGTAGCATCCCCATTGTGAGGTCTTCCCTGGTGAGATCTTACCATAAATCAGTCTCATTCGAAGTTACTGTCATACCTGACCCACCTTTAGCACCAACTAAACTAAAACACTTTTCCAAAGCAGATTATAATCACTTACGGGATGGTATAAATAGATAAACTTCACCTCCCCCCCCTCATGTGGAACTGGCAGCTATGCCAAAGGTTTACATGCAGTTGGTCATACAACCAATAGTCGAACAGGGTGTTCTTTGAACTTATATGTCGAAGATTTAGATGTTGAATGGTCGGAATTTCGTATAAAATTTGGAATTCGACATTTCCGACTTCTCTACCACCTAAACAAGCGCTGCCATGGGTCAGAAAGGTGGGATGTTTGGCATTTCGACATAATTGCATTCGCAATTATGCCAAACTGGCATTCTGCAGTCGAACATGTTCTGTTCAACATTTGGCCGTATGACCAAATCCATGCATACCCTATGCCACGTTCTACACAAATGCTTCATACAAACACTTGAAAACTGTATTGACTCAGCCATACCTGATAGGACCAAAACAAGCTCCTCAAGTAAGAGCAAACCTGTCTGGTGGACAACTGCCATTAACAAACTTTACAACAGACATTAACAGACTTTACAATAAGAGAAAGAAATTGCTGTGTAAGAGTAAGAGAGAGAGAACCTTAAACTGGAAACACATCCTCCTCAGCTTAAACAAGAAAATAAGACTTCTTGTTAAGTCCTCCAAAGCCAAGTACAAATCCAAATTAGCTTCCTCAACTAAGGACAACCATAGGACATTCTTTAGTTACATCTGTAACCTAAAAGGAAAGGCCCAGATTTATGCTCAACTGGTGGTTAATGATACCAGATATATCAAGCCTGTGGACATTGCTAACCTGTTAGCCAACAGGTTCTGTGAAAACTTCACTCCCCTGTCCCCACTACACTTACCCAAGGCATCCCTACGATCTGTCCTCTACCTTGTATCTCTAAAGAGCAGGTTGTGAATGCCCTCTCTAAGGTAAAAAAAACAGCATCCATGGGACCTGATAACATCCCAGGCTGCATCCTACATGGGCTCAAACAAGAATTACAACACGATTGAGTACTCTTTTCAGTCATAGTCTAAGCATTGGGTTCATCCAAGCTGAATGGAAAAAGGCCACCATTATCCCCTTGCACAAAGGTGGTGCTTCCACTGACCCTGGTAATTGTAGACCTATTAGCCTGACTAGCCTTATCTGCAAGGCCATGGAGAGAATCATCATGGACCTTATCAACAAAGATATTGGTAACCTCCAAACACTTGACCCTACTCAGTTTGGATTTGTCAAAGGGAGATCATGTCTGTTAAACCTGGTGGACTTCTTTGAGGCAGTCACCAAGGCCTTTGATGAGGGGAAATCTGTACATACCGCCTACCTAGACTCAGGCATAATTGACAAACTAACCCAGCTAGGTATTAACCCATATATTATTAGATAGGTTGCTAACTGACTCACTGACAGAACCCATATAATCAAAATGCGGGAATTCACCTCAAACAGCAGACCTGTTCATAGGTTGCAAGCAGCTTATTGTATTTTTTTATTTTGTGATATTTTTCCCCTAACAGATTTGTTTGTTTTTCAATTGAATTGTACAGGTTATGGGTCACATTAAAGGTGGGAAAAGTTTTGAAATTATTTATTGTGGTCTCATTTTTTTATATCACAAAAACCTGGCATTTTAACAGGGGTGTGTAAACTTTTTATATCCACAGTATACAATTCCCTTTTCCCTTCCACATCCAGCTATATGCACATTTCTCGATGTTCCACCCAGTCAGAGAAAAGCAGCAGCACTAGAAATATGAATGCTGCTAGAAAAAAAGTTATCCAAGAGGGCCCACCAGACCAGATAGAATCCGTAATTTACTCGATTCTTTAGTGCCAAAGAAAATGGGTCTGGCGACAATTTCAGATTTCAGCAACTTAAACAAGTCAGTTCAGCTTACAAAGTTTCAGATGGTCACAGTTCAATCTATTCTGCATTTCCTGGGCCAAGACATCTGGATGTGCTCCATAGACCTTCAGGATGTGTACTGTCAAATAAAAATGAAAAGGAATTCAGAAGGTATTTACAGTTCCGGCTGGGAGCCAGTCACTATCAGTTCAGAGCACTACCCTTTGGCCTCGCCACCTCTCCCATTGTGTTCATCAGATGCATGGCAGTGGTAGCAGCTCACTTGAGACTGCAGGGATTCCGAGTGTTCCCATACTTAGACGACTGGCTCATTACTGCCTGTACCAAGCATCTACTAATAAAAACAAAGAATCAGGTACTCTGGACTTGTTCCCGACTAGGAATAACCATAAACTACAAGTCTCGGTTACAACCAGCTGAAACACTGGAATTCATAGGAGTGATATTCAGCACAACAGTGACAGCTTCTCTTCTTCTTTCAAGAGTGCAGATAATCAGGCTCCAGATTAGGAAAATAATTTACAGTATCAAAATTTCAGCTCGTTTGATCCTACAAGCCTTAGGGTCACTGTCAGCAGCCATAATTCTAGTTCCTTTAGCAAGATTTCACGGGAATTCTTCAGTGGATGTTAGTGACATGGTGGTTGATTCTTTATCATTATATGTCAGCAAAAGTAAGAATCACTCAGATGTTTTTTGTGTTTCACTATTGCAGTCATCACATTTGGGTTATCTGCCTGCAGGTAGCCCTCAGCCGGCCTGAATACCAGAGTCTTCATACTCCTGCGTCGGATGCTGTCTCTTCTTCCATGACGTCAGGTTGTCAGGAGTATAAAACATGCAGCTGACACCATTACATCAGTCTTTCTTGCCGTGCGGTGCCCGAAGCAGAAGCAGTTCGCAAGTGCTGGCCTAGAACAAATTTTCCTTCTCATTCTTCTGATCAGGAATCTGATATTTCTGCTCCTTCTGATTACCAGGATTTGCCCTTATTTATCTATGAGGATTCTGATGCAGAGGATTCCATTCCCTCTGCTTCTCCTCCAGAAATTTTTCTTTTGGTGAAACCTTGCACACTCTTAGGGAACATTTCCACTGGGAAAGCCAGGATTACTCTGACTCCAAAAAGAGACTTAGGGAATTCTTACTCCTTCCTCAACACAGGCCTTTAGCTATCCCTCCTGTTTTGAACATTGTAGATGATGCTTTCTTGGAATCTAGCCTTTCCGCAGACACTTTACCTCCAGCTCCCAGAAAACCTGACCGATATTGAAGAGTACCTGACTCTCTCAAGTTCCTCTTCATGAATCCTACTGCAGATCCAGATACCATTTCCCAAGGACCAAAAGGCATTAAGGCTACTGCTGCCATAAATCCTTCCCTTTCTGATAGAGATTCTAGAGCCTTAGACAGATGGGGTAAGAAGGTATACACTTCTGCTACTTTGGCCATTAGGGGTTTAAATTGCCAGTTTCATATGTTAAAGTACCAGCAGCATATTATGGGACTACTTAAACAGAAAATTATGTTGATTCCTGACTGTGCTGAACACAAAGAATTACAGGATTTAATGCATTCTGCAGAACAAGTTGGTAAACATACTTTGCAATGTGGTTTTGACGCTTTAGAAGCATCTTGCAAGGCTGCTGTCCCTGGGTCTGTACTTAGAAGGCATGCTTGGCTTAAGGAGCAAAACTTGCCAGATCATGTCAAAGCTAAATTACTGGATGCTCCCTTAAACCAAGACCACCTTTTTGACAACAAAGCAGAAGAAGTCCTCAAAAGGATGGAGGAAAAAACTAAATCTATGCAAACTGTTAAAGATTTCTTACAAGTACAGCCTCCCAGGTTTAGTAGGCATTGGCCTTCTAAGAATTGGTCCTTTCCAGTCTCTTCCAGGCCTTCTCAGTCCAAACCCAGGAACAGAAGACCACTTTGGTTACAGTCTCAGGCTGTGCACAGACCTAAGCAGGGGGGGTTCCCACTTCTAAAGCAGGGAGTAGTAAGCCACCTCCCAACGGAAAAATGGCACAATGACTTAACCTTAACACTTCCAAGCCCTGCTCAACTGCCTGCTCCTTAGGAGGAAAGCTCACCCTGCATGCAAAAAACTGGGAACTCATTACCCAGGACAAATGGGGTTTGAACATAGTTTCCCAAGGATACAGATTACATTTCCACACACTACCAACCCCAAACGGTTGGCCAGACCTACCCCCAAATCAGTGAGCGGAGGCCAAAAAGCAGATTCTCTCTCTGCTAAGTATCAGGGCTATTCAGCCTGTCCCAGCAGAACAAAGGGGTCAAGGTTTTTATTCAAGACTTTTCCTGGTATCCAGAAAAGACAGCTCTTGGTGTCCTATCCTGGACCTCTCTATTCTAAACACCTTTCTGGTAATTCTAAAATTCAAAATGCTAAAACTTCAACAGCTTCTTCCTGTGCTAGGCAAAGATGCCTGGCTGGCATCCTTAGACTTAAAGGAAGCTTACCTGGCCATTCGAATAAGGGAATCTTGCAGGAAATACTAACGTTTCAGGGCAGGCTCCATGCACGATCAGTTCTCTGCACTTCCCTTTGGCTTATCTACTGCTCCCAGGGTATTCGCAAAGTGTCTAGCTCCAGCCATTGCATTTTGCAGGCAGAGAAATATTCAAATATACCCATACTTGGATGATTGTCTGATTCAGGCAGAAAGCCAGGACTTGCTATTACAACATCTGGAATTCGTAAAGAAACTTCTAACCTCACTGGGGTACACCATAAACTAAAAGAAATCTCACCTGGTACCCTGGCAACAGATTGTATTCCTGGGAGCAAGCTTGAACACAACTTCCCAGATGCCTTTACTAACTCAGGAGAAACAAATTTATTTGACAACCTACTTCAAACTATTGGCCACAAAACCCCAGCTATCCGCAAGGAAAATTCTGCAAGCCCTGGGGTTCATGGCCTCTTGCATTCTACTAATTCCATATGCAAGACTGCATATGAGGAAACCACAATGGTATCTAAAAAGCCTATGGTGTCAACATTCTCAGGACCTGGAATCAATGATTCCTATCATTCCTTGTATAAAGACAGAGTTCCTTTGGTGGGCAGAGGCCTGCTACCTCAACAAGGGGCTCCCTTTCACTCTACCCCTTGCCGCCCAAACCCAAACAACTGATGCATCAGACTATGCATGGGGGGCTCACTTGGCAGGGCAGTGCATTCAGAGCAAATGGAACCCGAGACAGATGCACCTGCATATCAATCAAAAAGAAATGTTAGCTGTACAGAATTCCCTGACAGCCTTCAAAGACCGCATTTTTCCAGGATAACTATTGGTAAAGACACACAACACCACAGTTATGTGGTACATAAACAAGCAGGGGGGAACCCACTCGTACCCTCTCTGCAGACTAGCCATGGCTCTGTGGAACACAGCCTTGAGCTACCAAATGCACCTACAAGCGCAATTCCTTCCAGGCAAGCTAAATTCACTGGGCAGATGACTTAAGCAGAAATCTCATGGACCCACACGAATGGAAACTAGAACTAAAAATATTCAACCTCTTGAGGAACAAATGGGGGACTCAAGAGGTAGACCTGTTTGCCTTCCCTCAGAACTACCAATTGGACAAATTCTGCACATGGACTCCCCACAGTCAAGCTTGGAAAGTGGCTACCCTGTCTTTTACCTGGGAAAGCCTCTCAATTTATGCCTTTGCCCTTCTGCCTCTTCTCTCAAAGGTTCTGCTAAAGATCAAACAGGACTAGCCAAGGACAATACTGATTGCACCAGACTGGCCTCGCCAGCAATGGTACCCGCTCTTGCACAGTATGACACTGCCGGAACCAAGGCACCTGCTTCAGACCCCTTCCCTGCTGTCCCAGCAGGCGGGCCAGATTCTGCATCGTAAGCTTCAAACCCTGAACCTTGCAGCCCAGCTAATTCCTTGAGCTCTCCAATAACATCCCTCAGTAAGCAGGTGCTAGATGTCATTCTGGAGGCAAGGAGGCCTAGTACTAGAAAATCCTATGCTGAAAAGTGGAAAAGATACTGTTCCTGGAGCCAGACTCAGGGGATGGGCACAGTGGTACCCAGCTCACCTCATATTCTTCAGTACTTAACAGAAATGCTCCACAAGGGCATATCCTTCTCGTCAATTAAAATTCATGCCTCTGCCATTTCAGCACATTATAATACTGAGCCACCCCTCTTCTCTCACCCCCTGCTAAAACAATTCCTTAGAGGGTCCAAAAATTTAAGACCACCCAGGAGAGCCCCCACTCTAGCCTGGGACCTTAACTTTGTATGGGTAAATCTCACTGCCCCCCCCCCCCCCCCGTTTGAGCCAGCTGTAACAGCAGAGTTGAAATTCCTTTCTTGGAAAACTGCCTTCCTTCTAACCATCACTTCATCAAGAAGAGTGTCTGAATTACAGGCCCTCATGGCAGTGGGAACCCTTCAATCTGATATTGTTAATCCTCGTTCATTCCTTAAGTATGGGTATCTGTTCCGAGCCAGCCATCTTCCAAGCTTGTGTCAGCTACAAACACTCGAGCTAAACTCTAACCCAGAATTCCCCTCTCCGTTACCTCAGATTTCGTTTGCCGCATCGCCATTCGGTCGTGTCAAGCTGCTTCTCTTGAGTTAAGTATAGATATTTGTTGTCAGGCTAGTCTAATATAACCTTTTCTGTCAGAAAAGTTTCTAATTTGTTGTCTCTTCCCCTATCGCATTTAGTGACTATATCTTCTTGACTTTCCTTCTCTTTACTCTGCACTTTTAACCGCGAGGGATTTTCTCCCTCACCATCATTGGTAAACCCTTCTTTTCTTCATTACCTTCGGGTATTCTTTCGTACCATTGCTGGTACCCTTTCTTCTGTCTCCTTTCCTATTATGGCAGATAAAAAAGGTAGTCCAGGATTTAAAAGGTGTTCAGATTGTGGGCACAAATTACCTACATCTGATGCACACTCTTTGTGTGTTTATTGCTTGGGTGTGTCTCACTTATCTGTTGACCCGCCCTGTGGTATTCGTAAAAATTTCTCCAATAGAACTTTGATTGAGAGGAAAAATAAGTTGTTGCTGAAGGGACTTCTTAAATCTCCCTTTTCAGAGGCTATTTCTGGGTCGGAGGCTTCAACCCCTCCTAGAGCCCATAAGAAAATATCGGATGATCCTACAAAGGCCAAGTCTCTGCCTTCGTCCCCGGCTGGGGACGCCCGCCAACCAAGACCTAAGAAGGCTTACGTTTCTGCTTCAGAGCTCACTCAGTCGGCCCCAGTGCTTTTGGTGCCTAGACCTTCGGCGCCATCAGTGATTTTGGCTCCATCTACTGTAGCCTTTACTATATCGGTACCGAGGGGCTCCTCAGTTCAGACTACTGCGACTACTACATCGGCACCGACTATTCAGTCGGCGCAAACCTTGACCATGTCGGTTCCAACATCTTACTTGGAACCGACGCCTCAGTTATTGGCACCAATTTTGTCGGTTCCAGCTTTGGTACTGGCAACCACTTCATCACCAATCTTTTTGTCAATGCAGACCATGACCTCGGCACCAATGATTTCTTCGGTGCAGACACCTGTAGTCCAGTCTCTCTCGGCACCGTTGTTCTCATTGTGGACTGGTGAGGTGGGCACCGAGCTTGTCTCTTCTGTGGACAGACCTGTTTCTCCCTCAGTTGTCTCCGTGAGGTCCACTAGAAGCCTTTCTGAACACGACGTGTTGCATCTTGTGGCATCTCCAGCCATTGCATTTTGCAGGCAGAGAAATATTCAAATATACCCATACTTGGATGATTGTCTGATTCAGGCAGAAAGCCAGGACTTGCTATTGCAACATCTGGAATTCGTAAAGAAACTTCTAACCTCACTGGGGTACACCATAAACAAAAAGAAATCTCACCTGGTACCCTGGCAACAGATTGTATTCCTGGGAGCAAGCTTGAACACAACTTCCCAGATGCCTTTACTAACTCAGGAGAAACAAATTTATTTGACAACCTACTTCAAACTATTGGCCACAAAACCCCAGCTATCCGCAAGGAAAATTCTGCAAGCCCTGGGGTTCATGGCCTCTTGCATTCTACTAATTCCATATGCAAGACTGCATATGAGGAAACCACAATGGTATCTAAAAAGCCTATGGTGTCAACATTCTCAGGACCTGGAATCAATGATTCCTATCATTCCTTGTATAAAGACAGAGTTCCTTTGGTGGGCAGAGGCCTGCTACCTCAACAAGGGGCTCCCTTTCACTCTACCCCTTGCCGCCCAAACCCAAACAACTGATGCATCAGACTATGCATGGGGGGCTCACTTGGCAGGGCAGTGCATTCAGGGCAAATGGAACCCGAGACAGATACACCTGCATATCAATCAAAAAGAAATGTTAGCTGTACAGAATTCCCTGACAGCCTTCAAAGACCGCATTTTTCCAGGATAACTATTGGTAAAGACACACAAAACCACAGTTATGTGGTACATAAACAAGCAGGGGGCAACCCACTCATACCCTCTCTGCATATTAGCCATGGCTCTGTGGAACACAGCCTTGAGCTACCAAATGCACCTATAAGCGCAATTCCTTCCAGGCAAGCTAAATTCACTGGGCAGACGACTTAAGCAGAAATCTCATGGACCCACACGAATGGAAACTAGAACTAAAAATATTCAACCTCTTGAGGAACAAATGGGGGACTCAAGAGGTAGACCTGTTTGCCTTCCCTCAGAACTACCAATTGGACAAATTCTGCACATGGACTCCCCACAGTCAAGCTTGGAAAGTGGCTGCCCTGTCTTTTACCTGGGAAAGCCTCTTAATTTATGCCTTTCCCCCTCTGCCTCTTCTCTCAAAGGTTCTGCTAAAGATCAAACAGGACTAGCCAAGGACAATACTGATTGCACCAGACTGGCCTCGCCAGCAATGGTACCCGCTCTTGCACAGTATGACACTGCCGGAACCAAGGCACCTGCTTCAGACCCCTTCCCTGCTGTCCCAGCAGGCGGGCCAGATTCTGCATCGTAAGCTTCAAACCCTGAACCTTGCAGCCCAGCTAATTCCTTGAGCTCTCCAATAACATCCCTCAGTAAGCAGGTGCTAGATGTCATTCTGGAGGCAAGGAGGCCTAGTACTAGAAAATCCTATGCTGAAAAGTGGAAAAGATACTGTTCCTGGAGCCAGACTCAGGGGATGGGCACAGTGGTGCCCAGCTCACCTCATATTCTTCAGTACTTAACAGAAATGCTCCACAAGGGCATATCCTTCTCGTCAATTAAAATTCATGCCTCTGCCATTTCAGCACATTATAATACTGAGCCACCCCTCTTCTCTCACCCCTGCTAAAAGAATTCCTTAGAGGGTCCAAAAATTTAAGACCCCCCCCAGGAGAGCCCCCACTCCAGCCTGGGACCTTAACTTTGTATGGGTAAATCTCACTGCCCCCCCCCCCCCCCCCCCGTTTGAGCCAGCTGTAACAGCAGAGTTGAAATTCCTTTCTTGGAAAACAGCCTTCCTTCTAGCCATCACTTCATCAAGAAGAGTGTCTGAATTACAGGCCCTCATGGCAGTGGGAACCCTTCAATCTGATATTGTTAATCCTCGTTCATTCCTTAGGTATGGGTATCTGTTCCGAGCCAGCCATCTTCGAAGCTTGTGTCAGCTACAAACACTCGAGCTAAACTCTAACCCAGAATTCCCCTCTCCGTTACCTCAGATTTCGTTTGCCGCATCGCCATTCCATCGTGTCAAGCTGCTTCTCTTGAGTTAAGTATAGATATTTGTTGTCAGGCTAGTCTAATATAACCTTTTCTGTCAGAAAAGTTTCTAATTTGTTGTCTCTTACCCTATTGCATTTAGTGACTATATCTTCTTGACTTTCCTTCTCTTTACTCTGCACTTTTAACCGCGAGGGATTTTCTCCCTCACCATCATTGGTAAACCCTTCTTTTCTTCATTACCTTCGGGTATTCTTTCGTACCATTGCTGGTACCCTTTCTTCTGTCTCCTTTTCTATTATGGCAGATAAAAAAGGTAGTCCAGGATTTAAAAGGTGTTCAGATTGTGGGCACAAATTGCCTACATCTGATGCACACTCTTTGTGTGTTTATTGCTTGGGTGTGTCTCACTTATCTGTTGACCCGCCCTGTGGTATTCGTAAAAATTTCTCCAATAGAACTTTGATTGAGAGGAAAACTAAGTTGTTGCTGAAGGGACTTCTTAAATCTCCCTTTTCAGAGGCTATTTCTGGGTCGGAGGCTTCAACCCCTCCTAGAGCCCATAAGAAAATATCGGATGATCCTACAAAGGCCAAGTCTCTGCCTTCGTCCCCGGCTGGGGCCCCCAATCAAGACCTAAGAAGGCTTACGTTTCTGCTTCAGAGCTCACTCAGTCGGCCCCAGTGCTTTTGGTGCCTAGACCTTCGGCACCAAGGCCTTCGGCGCCATCAGTGATTTTGGCTCCATCTACTGTAGCCTTTACTATATCGGTACCGAGGGGCTCCTCGGTTCAGACTACTGCGACTACTACATCGGCACCGACTATTCAGTCGGCGCAAACCTTAACCACGTCGGTTCCAACATCTTACTTGGAACCGACGCCTCAGTTATTGGCACCAATTTTGTCGGTTCCAGCTTTGGTACTGGCAACCACTTCATCACCAATCTTTTTGTCAATGCAGACCGTGACCTCGGCACCAATGATTTCTTCGGTGCAGACACCTGTAGTCCAGTCTCTCTTGGCACCATTGTTCTCATTGTGGACTGGTGAGGTGGGCACCGAGCTTGTCCTTCTGTGGACAGACCTGTTTCTCCCTCAGCTGTCTCCGTGAGGTCCACTAGAAGCCTTTCTGAACACGACGTGTGGCATCTTGTGGATCAAGTGCTTTTGGCCAGAGGTATCCTGCCCCCCCAGGACCTATCCTTCTTTGGGAGGTGATCAGCCATCGCCAAAGACCCCTTCTTATTCTCCTTCTTCATTGCCTTTGAAGTCCATTGATATAGCACAGTCTTCCCCCTCTACTGTTCCCTTTATGGACCTCACTACGGAACCGCATTTGCCTTCGTGACAGGAGAGTTTTGCTACAACCCAGGATGATAGTTGTGACACGCTTAATTTGTTGTTTCACAGCCATCTGGGGACTCCGAGTCGGCAGGCTGAGCCACTTAGGGGAGGGGTGACCCCTGTCCTGGACACTCACCCCTCTTCAGGTGGACCAGCCTTCCAACTGATGGAGAAGGCTCTGGTTTCTGCTGGCGATACTGTGCTGTCTATCTCCCCGCCCTCCTCTGGACCGCTATGTTCACAAGTTGCACCTAGTGGACACCGGGCACAAGGGCCTCAGGACATATTCCCACAGGAAACCCCCTTTCCATTGTCTTCCCCAGCTTCCCCCTCTGAGGAAGTTCACCGGAAAAGTTTGTGCAAGAGGAAGCACATTGACTCCACAGAGGAATCCCTCACTGAAGACACAGACTTTGATGATAGGGAAGGATCCCCTCGGTCACCCTTTGAGGTATCCTTTGGTGATATCCTCAAAATCCTTAAACAGAGAGGTGACTGGCAGCCCTCTAAACCGACCTCTGAGGAGTCTGTGTTCCTGCAGGCTTTTCCCGCCTGACCCCCTACCTCCTGGGTTACTCCACCTGCCGATGAACTGGTCCTGCTCATCGTGCAGCATGCGTGGAAGGCTCCTGACACAGTTGATGCTGTTCCCCGGAGGCCAGATAAGATTTTGTCCCCTCCTGCTATGGATCCCCATTGGTCTAAAGGTCTTCATGTGGATGCTGTGGTGGTGGCGGCCACAACCAAAAAGGATCTGGCAGAAGAAGAAAGCCAGACTGTCCATCCACCCAACAAAGAGTCCCGGGCCCTGGATAGGATAGGGAAGTGCACCTTTGCATCAGCGACCTTTGCTATCAGGTCCCTGAATTATATGGCACACTTTGCCAGGCTTCAAAGGGATTTAATTTCCGAGCTCTCCGAATCCTTGGCTGGTGCCGTGTCTGATGAGGTCCGTGACAAAGTGGCCTCTCAGCTGGCCTCCATTGAGTCAGTATCTAACTTCTCCATGTGACTGATATCTCACGCATCAGAAGGAGCAGCTAGAGTGGCAGGTTCAGCTGTGGTCTTGAGATGACAAGCCTGGATGCCCTTGTGCAATTTCACGGAACCCTTTAAGGCTTCCTTTCTTAACACTCCCATTGAAGCCTCTTCGTTGTTTGGACCCAAAGTTAAAAGCACACTGGCCAGATGTGAACAGGACAGTAAGACCCTTTCTGCCGTAGGTGTCCATTATTCTTCCCCTCTACGTGTTTTCTCCCGAAAACAAAAGAATGGGAAGATATGGTTCAAGAAGTCTCAGGGTCCTTTCCGTGACACACAGGCCAAGTTCTCCCCTAGAGGCAGAGGGGAAACTCACAGGGAAGATGCCCCTTTTGGGGCAGAGGGGGTCACGTAACCAGGTTCCAGGGACTCTTTTTCTGGCCAATCCTACCAGCACTCCTGAAGAGCGGCCCAACTCCTTTCCTCTGGAGGTGGTTGGGGGTCGTTTCTCCTTGTACCCTTCTGCCTGGCTAACCATCACCACCGATTCTTGGGTACAAAGGATTATAACCAGAGGTTAACATATCCCCTTCGATCTTTGTCCTGTTCCTTCAAAAACCTTCCTGACGTTCCACCCAGTCAAAGGGAAGAAGCAGCACTAGAAATAGAAAAGCTGCTAAGAAAAAGAGTCATCCATATAGACCCTCCAGACCAGATACGATCTGGATTCTACTCAAGACTATTTTTGGTGCCAAAGAAAACCGGGGACTGGAGACCAATTTTGGATCTCAGTGTATTGAACAAGTTTGTGAGAGTGCAAAAATTCTGGATGGTCACAATACAGTCTATCCTCCCGCTTTTGGAAAAAGATGATTGGATGTGCTCGATAGATCTTCAAGATGCGTGCTACCACATAAAAGTGGACAGGCCATCAAGAAGATTTCTGCACTTCTGTGTGGGGGCCAGTTACTACCACTTCAGAGTACTGCCCTTCGGACTCTCTGCAGCTCCCAGAGTGTTCACAAAGTGCATGGCAGTCGTCACAGCTCACTTGCGACTACAAGGATTCCAGGTGTTTCCATACCTAGATGACTGTCTCATCTCCGCCCCCACCAGACATCTGTTGGAAGAAGCCGTGGCATACTCTCTCCTCACTGCACAAAGGCTAGGTATAATTATAAACTGGCAAAAATCCAATCTCACCCCACCTCAGTCCACAGAATTCATAGCGGTCATCTTGGATACAAAGAATTGCAGAGCATCCATTGTAGAGCACAGAATTCTAAGGATAAAGCAACAACTGATCCCAATCCTTTCAAGGGAGAAATCCACAGCTCACTCTGTCCTACAGCTATTGGGTTCCATGGCAGCCTCCATCACCATTGTCCCCCTGGCCAGGTTTCATATGAGGCTTCTACAATGGCTACTGCTCACCCAATGATATCCTTTTCAGCATCCTTTTTCAGCCAAGATTCGAGTAACCCACAGGTGCAAACAGGATTTAAATTGGTGGATGACCCACAACCCATCACAATGGTCTCGCCCCTTCTCCCCCCAGCAGCCCAAGGCTACAGTGACCACAGACACCTCCCTGATGGGGTGGAGGGGCTATATCAGGGACAGACAGTCCAAGGCACTTGGTCCAAATTGGAGGCCCAACTGCATATAAATGTTCTAGAGCTGAGGGTGGTGCTTCTGGCGTTGCAAGCATTCCATCCCCTTTTGCCGTCTGGGATGATTGCAATGCAATCAGACAACATGGCAGTGGTCTGGTACATCAACATCAAGGTGGAACCAAATCTTACCCCTTTTGTCGAGAGGCCATGAGGATATGGCAATGGGCGATGGCTACCAACCGTTTTCTTCTAGCAACGCACATTCCCGGGAGTTCCAACGTGATAGCAGATAGACTCAGCAGGTGCATTCTACAACCTCACAAGTGGTCCCTGAATCCCTTGATAGCGGCAGAGATCTTCCACCGTTGGGGCCGTTCTTGCTGCAACCTCTTTGCATCCCCGACCAACTACAAATGCAACAACTACTTTGCCCTGATTCCCCCTCCAGGACTATCACCCAGGGATGCTCTAGTCCACGATTGTCCCTCAGGTCTTCTTTATGCATTCCCACTTCTCCCCCTCATTCCCCATTTTCTGAAGAAAGCCCGTCAGTTGAAGAGCAAGGTGATCCTCATAGCACCTTATTGGCCTCATCACATTTGGTTCCCCTTCCTTTGGCCTCACCTGCTAGATCAACCATGGATTCTCCATCCAACCCCGGGGTTGATCTCACATCCACAGAACCTGATTCATCCCAACTTGGACAGCCTGAAGCTCACAGCTTGGCTCCTCCAGTTCCCTTGATTGCCATGCAGAATGATCTTTCTTTACCAGTATGGGACATTCTTATTGCATCTCATAGGTCTTCCACTAGAATTACTTATCTAAGCAAGTGGAAAAGATTTACCTGTTGGCTGAAAGAAAAACAAGTAGATCCCTTCTCAGCACCGGTGTAGATAATACTAGAGTATCTGGCCGACCTATTTCTATCGGGTCTGTCGGCCTCTACCATTAGAGTTCATTTGGCTGCAATATCTAATTTCCATGAGGGTGTCCAAGACTCCTCTCTTATGTCACACAAATTATGTAAGACCTTCATAAAAGGTGTGAATCATTTGAAGCCCCCTTTTAGAGAACCTATTCAACCATGGGACCTGTCATTAGTTCTACAAGCTCTGACAATGCCACCCTTCGAACCAGCTTCTTCTTGCGACCTCAAATATTTGTCATGGAAAACCTTGTTTTGGTCGCCATTACTTCTGCCAAACTGAGCTTCAAGCCTTATGCATTGAGAGTCCATACTTGATTTTTCATAGAGATAGAGTGTCTTTGAGAACTAATCCTTCATTTCTGCCAAAAGTGATCTCTGAAATGTCCAATAATCAAACCATTGAATTGCCAGTTTTCTTTCCCAATCATTCAAACAGAGGGGAGTATTGCCTTCATACCCTAGATATTCACAGGCAAATTCACTTCTACTTGAACAGGACTAAGGCCTCTCGTAAATCTGACCAGTTATTTTTGGCCTTTTCTGGACCTAGACTAGGTTTTGCTGTTGCTAAGGTCACATTGGCTAGATGGTTGAAAGACTGTGTGACCTTCATTTATACACAACGTAATATCCCATTGCCTACTACCATAAAGGCTCATTCAACAAGCTCGGTGGCAGCTTCTGCTGCCTTCCATGCCAGAGCTTCTTTACATGACATCTGTGCAGCTGCAACTTGGGGTATGCCTCATACCTTCATCAATCATTACAAATTGGATTTGGCCTCCAGGGGAAGAGCATCTTTTGGTTCTTTGGTGCTCAGGAATGTCCCTCCATGAGAGCCTCCCAGGAATAGAGGTAGCTGGGGACTCTGTCCCATACATAAGGAATGAACGAGGATTAACAATATCAGATAAAGAAGTTATGTCTTACCATAACGTTCCATCTGTATTGTTGATCCTCGTTCAGTCATTATGACCCTCCCTCCTTTCCCCTCCTGTGGCTTCTAGTGGATCTCACCATCTGGTTCTTTTAGGTCATTTGACCAGAGGTAGCCTCTACCTTCTTTTGACTTGCAAACTCAATCTGAGGTAACAGGGAGAGGGGAATTCTGGGTAAGAGTTTAGCTCGAGAGTTTGTAGCTGACGTGAGCTTGGAAGATGGCCGGCTCAGTTCCGAGGTCAGAACCGATATCCATACGTAATGACTGAATGAGGATGAACAATACAGATGGAACGTTATGGTAAGACATAACTTCTTTTTATCTTCCATGTAGACAGGGTTTCCCTCAGGCCAATCCTTCCTTTATGCCCAAGGTGGTGTCTAGTGTGGCCCTAAATCAGTCCATTCATTTGCCTACTTTTTTCCCTAATCCACAAAACAAAGGGGAATGAATACTGCACTCTTTAGACGTGCACAGACAACTTAGGTTTTATTTGGACAGGACTAAGACTCTCAGAAAATCTGAACAGCTGCTAGTTGGCTTTGCTGCCGGGGCAGAGGGGAAGGCCATTTCAAAGCAAACCATTTCCAAATGGATAGCCCATTGCATTCATTTCTGCTACAAGCACCATGGAGAACCTACCCCACAGGGGATAAGATCACATTTCACCAGGGCTGCATGTACCTCTGCAGCCTTTCTCAGAGGAGTCCCTACCAGGGACATCCTAGAAGTTGCTACCTGGAGCTCTGTGCATACTTTCACCAAGCGTTACCATATGCCTATTTTTTCTAAATCCAGAGCTGGTTTTGCCACTGCAGTTTTGCAGGGCTTAATAGCTGGCCCTAATGCTCTTTAACTTCCTCGTCCCTTCCTTAGCTTTGGGAATCAACCCAAATGTCATGACTGCAACAATGAAACACGAAGAACGTAGTACAGTTGTGTACACTTACCATAAATCTAGATGTTCGAGTGTATTCACTGTTGCAGTCCTGGTTACCCTCCCTCCAGCCCCTGACTTCTCTTGGCTCTACCTTTCCTTCTTGTTTGGTATATTTAAGTTTTTCTGGTGTATTTGCTTTTTGATGGAGGTGTACCATAACATATAATTGCTTCCCATTGTGGGGACACCTGACATCTGGGGCAAGAAAAACTGATGTAATGACGTCGGCTGCATGTTTTATACCTCTGAAGACATGACATCATGGAAGAAGAGACAACATCCGATGCAGGAATCCAAAGACTCTGGTATTCAGGCGGCTGAGAGCTACTTGCAGGCAGATAACCCAAATGTGATGACTGCAACAGTGAATACACTCGAACATCTACTTTTATGTAAGTGTACACAATTGTACTGTATGCAGGAGATACCTTTGTTGATGATATCAATCAGATCAGGTTCTACAAGGTCGTCCTTTCATCTTCCTTCAGCCCGAGGCCATAGTGACCACAGATGCTTCCCAGATTGGGTGGGGGGGCACTTCCTGGGGAAGACAGTCCAGGGCACTTGTTCCTCCCCCAAAGAGGCCAACACACATATCATTGTTCTGGAAATGAGAGCAGTGCTCTTAGTGTTGCAGGCATTCCAAGACTCTTTCCCTTTCAGGACAATTGTGATCCAGACAGGCAACATTTCAGTTGTTTTGTATGTACTTTGGTACATCAACAAACAAGGGGGAACCAGGTCTTATCCCTTATGTCGAGAAGTCAGTGTGTGGCAAAGGGCGATTTCCTCTTTCTGCTTTCTGACAGCAACACATATTCTGAGGAAGTCCAGTGTGATGGCAGACAAACTGATGAGGTCCATTCTTCTACCTCACAAGTGGGTCTCTCAACAGGACAGTGGTAGATATGATTTTTCATCACTGGGGCCAGCCTTGCTCCAATCTTTTTGCATCTCCCCTAAGTAACAAGTGCAGCAGCTTCTTTGCCCTAAGCCCTCCACTTGGGGAATTAACAAGAGGCACTGTACTCCACAATTGACCACTTTGTCTGCTCAGTGCCTACCCCCCAACTCCCCCTAATTCCCAACTTCCTATAGAAAGCTGCCTGGTTGATGAGTACAGTAATCCTCATTGCACCTTACTCGCCTTGGCAGATTTGGTTCCTTTTCCTTTGGCCTCATCTGCATTACCCACCTTGGATTCTGGATTCTGGATTTTTTGGTGTTTCTTGCTAGGGCTTCCATGGACGATATATGTGCAGCTACAACTTGGGCTAATCCTCATACCTTTATTACTCATTACAGATTGGATCTAGTCTCGAGGGGAAGAGCAGCTTTTGGCTCAGCTTTGCTCAGGAATATTCTTCCTTAGAGTCCACCCAGGAATTTAGGTAGCTGGGGACTCTGTCCCATATGTTGTGGATAGAATGAAAATGGACAATATCAGATAAATAAGTTATGTACTTACCATAACGTTCTGCCCGTGTGTCCATTTTCTTTCTTCCGGAACTCCTCATCCTCCAACCCCCAACCTTTGTTTTTTATAGCAAATTTCTGGAGAATGAGTATCTATAAGGACACCATTGTCCTTCTTATTCAGCCCTAGATATGGTATGCTCTATTAGGACTTTTATACTAGTGCTTTTACATTTTGCAAAACAGCAAACAAGATCTAAGGTATGTCAGGGGTTGGTGCATTATGGGTAAGGGAGGGGCTCAAGAGCTTTTTGGTGATCACGAGCTATAGTAATGGCCGAGTTGGATCCGAGGATAGGATCTGAGCCTGTATGTTGAGGAAGAATGAAAATGGACAACACAGATGGAACATTATGGTAAGTACATAGCTTCTTTTTTTCTTTTCAGAAACCAGTAGTTTTGGAACAAGGCTTATTACTGAATACTGGGGTTGTTTTTTGAGAAAAATGTACTGTCTTTAAGATAGTTTTACTGCTGTGTAAGGATTTATACCCTGGGAATTGTTTTTATCTATTTATAACAGTATTTGAGTGTTTAGGTGCTTGTGTACACTTTGTGAGTACTTGCCTTCATTACTTTACTGCTTGAGATATTTTGCTTAAAGGTGTTATATTTAAGCAATATGAAGTATGTTTCAGGGTTCAAAGTCTATTTTATGTTTGTTGCTTGCATACACTTTGTGACATATTTTCTTTATTTCATGTTTTTTCTCAGTGCACTTTCTGTGAAAGGTACTTAGAGTTTTCTCAGGATCGTTGTGTACTATTGAATTTTGAGGGACTGTGTGTGTGTGTGTGTGTGTGTGTGTGTGTGTGTGTGTGTGTGTGTGTGTGCGTGCATGTGTGCTGCTTGTGAACACTTTACTGACTACTTACCTTCCAAAAAACCTCTTCCCAGCAGCACTTACTGGCAGTCAGGCTTCTTTTTTGTCTACAGCATGGATCCTTGCACCATTTCTGCTGTTCCTTCCTGCAGTGGACCTAAAAAGAAAAAAACAGTTGAAGCATGAGCCTTTGCCCTTAGGTCAGCTCAGTCAATGCCTTAGCCAGTGGTAGCTGACTCTGCAGTGGCCAATGCTGGTTCCTCAAATCCCTCTGGTGTTGCCTTCCCGGCCAGTACAGACCAGGGGTCAGTCTATTCTTCTTCTTCTGCTGTTTCAGTGTCCAATGTGGGCATGGGATATTCATTCATTTTAGATGTGGGAGATGCCCCAGGAGGGTTATTTCAGAGAGACCAGGGAAAGAGACCTCTTGCTCCTTATTATATGCCTTCCCCTTCATGGTCTTCCTCCAAGGATGTCCTTAGAAAAAAGAAACTAAAGGTTAAACATTGATCATCCTAAGACATTTTGTCTGTTCATAAGGATGGTTTTGATACCTTAGTTAGGAGTATATTGCAGCTTTCTTTCCTGAAGAACAGAAGTCATTCTTGAGGAGAATATTTCAGCAGATTCTGGCACAATCAGAGACAGGGTATTTTCTTTGACACTCAAGCCCAGGACTCTGATTCAGAGGAAAGTTTATCTTCTCCAACTCCATTAGATGATTTTCCCATTTTCTTTGTGGGAATAACTAGATGCCCCCCTAAACTGAGGAGCCATTATGATCTGTTGCAACTGGATTTACCTCATGCTATGCCCTTTCCTCACATTTGTTTTCATGTTTGATCAACAACATACGCATTATTTTGAACAGACTTGATTTCCACTTATGCACATTTGCAAAATGCCTTTTTTTAGGACACACTAGTTTCAAGAAATATCAATTAAAACTATATTAAGATTTATATAGATTTTTTTCATCTACATTACTGTAGTAATATATCTTCCCTTATTTCTCATTTCATACTTTCATAGGTAAGTACTAGGCTAGCTGTTGATATGGACCATTTTAAGCCTAGCCAGTTTGCCTTTTTGTGTTCGAATTAACCTATCCTATTTAGTTACAGATTGGCCTTACCTATCTCATGGTTAATAATTGTATATTACCCCTAAGGAGAATAATTCGGATCATATCATAGATAATTGGGAGCCTCTATCTATTAGGGGAGAGTTGCAGGCTAAATGTTCTGTTTCCCACCCATAGAGTTAAGTTGCACTTGAATGTGGACAAGGATTAATTTTGTTTTATGTGGATGGAGAGTCTGTTCCAGAGCAGCGATATCCTGTGCGAGATATGCCTGTCCCTCCAAACCATTCAGTTGAAAAGGTTTATATCCCTAGACTATTTCTGATTCCATTTGACTTGTTGATGAGCAGTAAATCCATTAGTATGTTGTCAGAGGATGCCTTGTATGCAAGACACAGGTCAGCTATTAGCAATCTATGTATTGCAAAGAATAAATGCATAGTAAATGGAAAGCTCTATCTGGGCTCACAAAAATTTCTGAAATTCTCTCTAAGTAGATTTGTTTTATTTTATTTTTTCTTATTCTAGAAAAGTTGATAAGCCGCGGTGTAGCGGTAGTATTGTTGCCTCACAGCAAGAGGTTCTCTTGTTCGATTCTCAGCTGGAGTGCCTTCTATGTGGATTCTGCATGTCCTCCCCGCGGTCGAGTGGCGTTCGAAAGACATGCGTGAATGGGCATGTCTTCATTGAAGGTTGGGCATCAGGCTGGCAACTCGGCACCATAAAAATCTGCCAATCATTAGCGGACCGGAATTCCACTGTGATGACCCCTAACTGGGAAAAGCCAAAAAGACAAATAACATTCTAGAAAAGTTGAAGAGGTTTAATAAAATTATGGCTTATTCCCCAATAACATGTAGCATATGTGAGCTCTTCAGGCTTCTTGGCTAAGCTGTTCTTAGTGAGGAATAAAGAGCATGTTTGTTCCTAAGCTTCCATTTTTCTGTTCATTTTCCGTGCAGTAAGAGAATTCCATCTGGTTGCAAGTTACATTTTTTTGTTAATTGGAGAGAGATATTTAAGTCTTTCCAACCACAAAAAATGTTTTGAAAATGAATTCATTTCTTCACTTCTGCAATGACTTTTTGAAGGTATGTATTCACTTCTCCCATGTACTGTCTTTCTATCTAGTAAAGAACACAAAGGTATAGGAAGTGCAGTTTAGCTGCACTAAAGGTATATTTTATTTTTATTTTATTTTTATTTATTTTACATTTGCTGACCGGGCTAGTCCAGCTGGATAATTTCCATTTTCAGTGGAGGCCGGGAGAAAACTCCACAATTAAAACAAGGTTAAACATTTAAGCAACAATGCATACATTTTAGTGTAGTAGAAAATACAGCGAAAAAAAAACAGGTAAAAATCAAATAGCCTAAGCTATATATTCATATTATTTTTTTTTTTTATTTATTTATTTTTTTTTTTAGAACAGTACAGTAATTTAGTCATTTGAAATAGCAGGGAAAGATAGTGATTTTCGTGGGGGAGGTATGGCTGAAGAGCGAAGAAGTCATTTAGTCTGGATTGGTACAGGAGCAGAGCCAGAAGTTGTTAAGATGTAATAGAAGTTGTTTTTTGAAAAGTTGAAAGGAGTCTAGTGAGGTAATGTGTGAGGGGAGGTTATTCCATATTTTCCCTATGGAGTTTGAAAATAGACAGTTACCTGCTGAATTTGTAATTCTAGTTGTGGTGACTTGTATCTTTTCGAGATCGCAACTGTTTCAAGTTTTTGTAGGGAGTAAGGAGGTTACTGAGAACTGGTGTTTTGTTGGTTGATAAAGAATGTTATGTGTAATTAAGAGTTGTTGATAGATAAGCTTGTTAGGTAGTTCTAACCATTGTAATTGTTTTAAGTTATTACAGTGGTGAGTTCTGTACTGGGATGCTATGGCAAACGGGCTATATTATGATAGGATGTAGTTAGTTTTTCAGGTTACCTTTAGAGATTGGTGTAAATAGAGGAAGCATACAGTAGGGTGGAGATAAGATGTGATTGAGCTAAGGTGGTCCGTGCTTCTGGAGTAAGGAAGGGTTTTATTCTGTACAGTGAACCTATCTTTTTATTTACTGCTTTTATAGTGTTATTGATATGACAATCATAGTTAAGATTATTATCAATAGTAACACCAAGCAGTTTGGTAGTAGAGTCTGGGGAGATAAGAGAATTGTCAGCTGCAGTAATAGTAAAATTTAGTTGAGGAGATTTGTGGGTAGGTGAGAATAGTAATAGTTTTGTTTTCTTGGAGTTGAGAAGGAGACATCTTTTTGAGAACCATTGTTCAACGGTTGAAAAGGTAGATTGTGTGAGTGACTGGAGTTCAGATTGGTGGGAGCTGTACAGATGATGGTAGAATCATCTGCATATTGTATGCAGGTAGTGTTATGGATAGATGATTGAAGATCATTAATAAAGATAGAGAATAAGAGTGGGCCTAATATTGATCCTTGAGGTACTCCTAAGGAGATAGGTAGTAGAGCAGATAGAGAATTTTTCCAGAGTACTGCTTGTTGTCGGTTTTCAAGGTAGGATGAGAACCACTTTAAGGAGGAAAAATCCAAGGCAAGTGAGTTTAGTATGTGTAGGAGAAGTTTATGGTTGACCATGTCGAAGGCTTTTGACAGGTCTAGGAAAAGAGTTTGTTATTATTACGGTTACAGTTTATTGTGTTAGTAAAGGAAAGTAGTGCAGTGGTCGTACTATGTGAGGGTCTAAATCCATGTTGAGTGTTTGCTAGTAGGTTATTTTGAAGGAGATGGTTAAGTAGTTGTTTGTGTATACATTTTTCCATGATTTTAGCTAGTGGCGATAATAGTGCTATTAGTAGTTAGAGAGGTCAGTGGATTTGCCTCCTTTATGTAAGGGTATGATGTGTGATATCTTCCAGATTGCTGGAAAATCACTTTCTTTTATGGATCTGTTTATTAGGATCGAAACAGGGTAGGCTATAGCTTTGCTGCTACCTGAAGGAATTCAGCAGGAAGCTTATCTGCTGAGGGTAGTGGGTTTAAGTTTTGTAAGAGAGATTGTATGTAGGAGGTGGGTATGGGTTGAAGTTGAAGGGAAGGAATGACGTTGTTGGTGTTACTTAAGATCAGTTGGGAAGCATCAGGGATAAATGGCTTGCTAGTGTTTGTATGGAAGTAGTAAAGAAGCTATTGAAGTTATTGGCTATTAAAGAGGGATTATCAGGGTCTAGATTCTGTGGGTTAGGTGTTACTATTTTACCTGGGGTAAGTAGATGATTGATAGTAGACCAGAACCTTTTTGGTTCTTTTTGTGGATTGCTGAAGTTCTACATAGTAGTTCTTTTGTCTGAAATAATAGCATTTTTGGTTTTGTTTCTCAGCTCTCTAAAGGTTTGATAGTCTGTTGGGTTTCTAGAAGGGCGCCATTTCTTCCAAGATTTATTTTTAAGCCTGATCTTTTGTTTAGTATTAGAGGTAAGCCAGGGTGCTGTTCTGGTCTTTATTCTAATGGTACGACTTGGGGCATGGTGGTTTAGGATTGTAAGGAATGCTGAGTTGAAATATTCTATGGCTTTGTTGAGAGAGAGGTGCTTTAGAGGGGTCCAATTGTATTGTGAGAGTTCTGTTTGAAATCTTTGGGGATTAAATTGTTTCTTTGAATATAGTGTATAGTGTAGTGTGTATATAATCACATGGAGACTTCTAGAATAAAAATGTACCATATGGCTTGCAAGTTATTGTCCTGGTTCATTTGTATTAAAATTATATGCCTGATGTGTAGGATTTTTAGAGGGATGAAGTGGAAAAGATTGATAGATGTGTGGCATTATATGTTAAGGAGAGCATAAACTGCTGAATACAGTATGCATGGATTTAGATGATGCTGCTGTAGCAGTTCTGGTTACTAACACCGTACACCACCAGCTATGGACAGGTTTACCCTTGCTTCTCAGATCATTGTAGTATATGGAATTGATGGTCACCTTAATGGAATGCTTTGCAGGGTGCTAGGCATCCTTGCTTTCCCATAGTTGGTGCTCTACCCCCATACTGCAATCTGTAAATATGCTATCTTTAAATCCACACCAGTTCAGAGTAAAGTGTAATAACTTTATACAGTTCTCTGTGAGTTGTTGCAGTCTTATGTATTTTTAAAAACAAGAAACATCTTTATTAAATTATCACATATGACATAAGCAATCATGCATATATATAAATGAAAACAAACCATATTGACATAACTATGGTTGCAAACATTATATATCGCAAGCCATGTTGACATAATTGTAGTTGAAAACATTATACATCACTTATAATCAATCCAGTCATTGCCAGTCAAACATTACATAGCTCATTCAAATCCTGCCTTCTTTTAAACCTCGTTCTTCCTCTGCATGAATTGTTCCCATAATTCTCATTTTTTTCCTATGTAATTTACTCCTACCCTTTTCTAAAGATCCCAATTCCAGTTGTTTTATCTCTGTTACTATATTCTCTGCTTCTAGTAAAGTTGGTTTAGATTTTGATTTCCATTTTCTTGTAATTGCTGCCATAATAAGAGTCAGCAAGGCCTTACTGTGTCTAGGCACTTCTGATTCTGTAGCATAGCTCAAAAAATCATTTCCTTAGTTACACCAGTTTGCTCACCCAGTATCTCTCATAGAGTAGTTGCAGGGAATTTTTAAAGTTTGCCAACTCATTACACTCCCAGAAAGTATGTTCCTAGTTACCTGTTTCTTCCTTATCACACCTCCAACATTTGCTTTCTACCCGAGGAAAATTTATTTGGAGTCTACTTGGGGTATACAAATACCTACGTAAACACTTCCAAGCAAAGATTCTGTATCATTTAGACTTTGTTACATATATGAGAGACATGAATTTATATAACCCATTGTTGAATTGCTTATCCAGTCTCTCTTCCTAATCCTTTCTAACCTCCTCTGATTGATTCTTATAGTTACCATGCAATATTTTGTATGCTCTGCTAATTATTCTTTTTTTAACAGTTGTAGTTACCATGCAGTACTAATTATTTTTTTTTTAACAGCAGCTTCTGCTGTCGATTATACTAAAAACTCTACCAGTGCTGGCCTTTCACTTAGGATCCCTCTGTTTCTTTCTCTTTACCCTGATATCAGTCCTTGATATGGAAGGCAATCACTATTCTGCAGTCCTCTTCCCATTCTTTTACCTTTCCCTGTCTAATTATTTGCTCCCAGTACCTTGGTTCTTTTATCAGTTTTCTCCAATAAATTCCAGCACACTCTTGCCTATTGTCTGTATCCTTAATTGCAGTCTTCCCTTTTGGCAGAATCTCCTTTCTCCATTCCATGTTGGCTTAGATCTTAGAATACTCTCTGCTACTTTATAAATATAATATTCTGCATGATTCAAATGTTCACTAAGATTTTTGTATTCTGTATTCTCTGTACTTATGTATTCTTTTTGTATTTCTGCATTTTTGTATAAAGTCTTATTTTCTATTGTTGTGGAGCTTTTCTCCCCGGGCCTTTGCTGAAAATGGACCTCATCCAGTCGGACTTTCCTGGTAAACAAATGTAAAATAAAGAATAAATAAATAAAATATTGTTATTCTTCTTAAGGATCTGCATCCAAAATCCCAGTCTGTCCTTGTTTCTTGAACTTCCCCCGTTTCATCATCACCCCTTTCCACTTTGATTTATAGGGTTCTGCTTCTACTATGTATAGGAGCCTTAACTTTGTAACTCTGAAATACGCCTTCAAATCGGGCAATCCCAAACTACCTTGCTCAGTTGGAAGAATCGCTTTATCCCACTTGATGCTTGCCGTTTTCCTCTCACAGATAAAATCCTTCAGCTTTTTATTAATCACTATACACAATTTCTCCCATGGTTAATAAAAATATGCCTAACCTGTGTATAAAACTAAAGGGATTAAAAACATTTTAGCTGCTTATGTCTTGCTATCCATATCCATATAACAAAGATTCCAATTTCTCAGTTGCATTATCTTTTGTCTGTCCCTTCCCACATATCCTTAGTTGTCACACCAGCGTCCTTTTTAATCCATACTCCTAAGTACTTTGTTTTATCATGTCTCCATAAATATGGATATTGCTGGACCAATTCATGGGTGGGTACATAATTTACAGCTATTGCCTTTCTTTTAGCTTCATTAATGTTGTTTCCTGAAAAGATTTGAAACTGCCTCAAAATGTTCCACAACACTGAAATGTCCTTTTCTGGTTTTATCAGGTATAAACTAGCATCATCTGCAAACAGAGCCAGCTTTTATTGACTACCATACCAATATTTCCTTGAATTTCTGAGTCCCTTATTTTCTTATTTTTTATTTAGTGAAAATAACCGAGGAGAAAGAGGACACCCCTGCCTGGTTCCTCTTTTCAAACAGGAATTATTAGAGAGGAACCCACCCACTTTAATTTTCACCTCTGATCCCTCATACATCCTCCTAATCAGCCTTATAATTTTATCAGGGAATGCAGATGTTTCCGTTGCCTGGCTCATAAACTTCCAGCTGCTTTCATTGCATCAAGACCCACCAACAACAGTGGCATTTTCATACATTCAGTTTCCCTCTAGATGATTAGCATTCTGTTAATGACAAATGTTTGCCTCTCCTGAATAAAACCACATTGATCCCAGTCTATCAATTTGGCATCACCTTTGCCATTCTTTTAGCCATTATAGACATAAATACTTTATAATCATAGTTTATGATTGAAACGGGCCTGTATGAAGCTGGATATGATGGGTCTTTATCCTCTTTCGGTATTACACCCACCACTTTCTTCCAGGAAGTTGGTACTTCTTCTCTTAAAATACTGTTAAACAAAACCTTCCAGATATTTATCAGTTTTTTTTCTCTGCTAGCGTCCAAACTTCCACAGGATTACCATCTATTCCTGGGGACTTTCCTGTTGATTGGTTACACATCTGCATTTTTATCTTATCTTCTGTTATCCTAATTGTTAACAATTGAGCCTCAATTGCCTCTAACCTTGGCATATTTAATTCTTCCATAAACATTTCCATTTGCACCTTTTCTTGATCTCCATATTTTCCTGCTTTATATAGACTTTCATAAAATTTCAGAAATATTTCTAGTCTCTTTACAGGATCTCTTGCTATCTAAGTGGTTACTAGGCTAATGGCCCTAGGGCTTTTACAAGCCTAGATGTGTAATAATCTGAGTGCCCTTATTGACTATAGTCAAATGGTCATTGTTAGCTGAGCGATTTTGTGATCAGCACCGACTTTCCCTGTCCATGAGTGACATAGGTGCCACCCCCAGGATGAATTTATGGTCACCCATCCAGTTGTCAAGGTTGCACTTGGATTGGGTCATTGAGAAGCTCTGCTTCAATGTACTTCTAAAGATCAGGGATGAAGGGCCAAGGACTATTCTCATTGCCCCAAACTGGCCCAGGCAGCACTGGTACCCCTTACTCCTCAGCCTGACCAAGGAGCTACCCATGAGCCTGTCTCTCACAGCAAAACTGCTAACCCAAGAAAAAAGGCCAGTATTGCATCCAAATCTTCAAACTCTCAGCCTATTCACATGGCTTATACCCCAGAGGTGGATATCAAGGCACCTTTGAGCAAGCAGGTTCTGGATATCATTAAGGAGGCCCAATATCCAGAAATCCTATTCCAAAAAATGGAACAGATTTACTGCCTGGTGCCACAATAAGGGTGAAGGCAGCACCCATGCCACTCTTGCATCAGTTCTGGACTACCTGACGGAGCTTGTACAGAAGGGATTGTCATACTCCTCTGTCAAAGTACATGCCTCAGCTATCTCTGCTCATTCCCCAACAGAGCAACCTATGTTCTCACATCCTTTGTTAAAACAATTCCTTAGAGAGGTGTCACACATCAGACACCTAGAAGGCCACCCACTGCAGCATGGGACCTGAACCTTGTCCTGGAAAAACTGACTTTGCTTCCTTTTGAACCAGCTGCCTAAGCAGAACTGAAGCACCTCTCTTGGAAGACTGCCTTTCTGCTGGCCATAACCTCAGCCAGGAGGGTTTCCAAGCTGCAGGCCCTGAATGCCATTGAACCCTTCATTATTTTCCATGCAGACAGGGTGTCTCTTAGAACCAACCCCTCCTTTATGCCTAAGGTGGTCTCTGATGTGACCCTTAATCAGGCTATCCATCTCCCCTACCTTTTTCCCAGACCCACAAAATAAGGGGAAAGGAGTCTGCATACATTAGATGTACACATACAGCTTAGATACTATCTGGATAGGACCAAGTTTTTCAGAAAGACTGACCAGCTGCTGGTCAGCTTCACTCTGGGGGCAGAGGGAAAACCCATATCCAAGCAGACCATTTCAAAATGGATATCACACTGCATCCATTTCTGCTACTCCTTTCATGGAAAGATGCCTCCCAAATCAGTTAGAACCCATTCTACTAGGGCAGCATCAACTTCCACTGCCTTTCTTTGAGGCGTTCCTACTTACGATATTTTAGAAGCTGCTACCTGGATATCAGTTCACACCTTCACCGAACACCACCACCTGGCTCTTTTCTTCAAATCCCGAGCAGGCTTTACTTCAGCAGTCCTACAGGGCATACTGGCTTCCACTTAAAGCAGTGCAAGCCTAGACTCCGGCTTCTTCCCTTCCACCCTACTTCTCAGCTTTGGGAGTCTTCCCACAAGTGATGACTGCAGCAGTGAAACACGAAGAACATAGTACAGTTGTGTACAATTACCATAAATGCAGATGTTCGAGTGTATTCACTGTTCCAGTCCTATTTCCCTCCCACCTTCACCCTCTTTATTTCCATCATAGTTAATGGGCTACCCCAGGTTGGCCTTCTTGGCAGGGCTGCTATATGTTGGGGGCAGGAAAAACTGATGTAATGGCATCGGCTGCCTCCTTTTATAGCCCTGATGACCTGACGTCAGTCTCAGGCGACCGACAGCCAACCAGGAGGGAAATCCTTTACTCTAGTATTCGGGACGTCCGAGGGCTACCCAGCAGGGATAACCCACAAGTGATGACTGCAACAGTGAATACACTCGAACATCTACATTTATGGTAAGTGTACACAACTGTAGTTTTTGTAGCCCCTGGATTATTTTGGTTAGAAATCTCTGTGGTGTCTCCAGCAGCTGCAGGTTTCTGGTGAGGTGCATACAGAAGGGAAGATTGTACTCAGTTAGTGATCTGATAAGCTATAAGCTTCCAGTCTTGGATGCGATGCCCTTATTTATGAGATGCACACTGTAGCATGCTTTTCTTATCCCTATGGACACATGGTGATTAAAATTTAGATTGCTGTCACCCTGTGTTCCCAAGTCTTGCACCACTGAGATTGAACTCAGAGGGGTGCTATCTATATCTTAATTAGCAGGGGCTACTTCTTTACCAAAGGGGATAGTGAGGTATTTTTTGTGTTTTAGTCCATGAGTTTGGAACCAGTCATTTGTCTGTGTCAGCCCTTTCTGTAAAATGTTAACATCGTTGGGGGACTTTATGATTGTGCCCAGTTTACAGTCATTTGCAAACTTGGAAACCCACAGGCCATCGTCCTTCAGAGAAATAAATTCCAAACAGTAGAGGGCCCAGCACAGATCCTTGTAGTAACCCACTGGTAATCGGTCTATTGGTGGAGGTGGACTCCCCAACTTTGACAGTTTGCGTTGTCGGTGAACCAGTTTGCTACCCATGTAGTAATGTATGGGTTATTCCCCAGCTGGGAGAGTTTCTGTATGATACCTGAATGGGGGACTTGGCTAATCAAGACAGGTGGTATATACTGTTTTGCCCTCATTCATGGCTTTGGTGATATTCTCAAAGAAGTCCACTAGGTTTAATAAGCAAGATCTACCCTTGATGAAACCAAACTTGGTCAGGTCAAGGGTTTGAAGGTCGCTTGTATCCTTGTGGATATGGTTCATGAATATTCTTTCCATGGCCTTGCTGATAAGGCTGGCTAGGCATATGAGTTGATAATTCCCAGGGGCATTTGATGGACCCCCTTTGTGCAAGGGGATTACTGTTGCTGTTCTCCACTCTGCTGGGACAAAGCCAGTTCTCAGGCTGTAACGAAAGAGGGTGATTAGTGGTTCCTCTAGGTCTTGTAAGCAGCCTGTGATGTTATCTGGTCCCAAAAAGGCTGTTTTTTTGGCCTTGGAGAGTGCTTGTATGTTCTTTGGAGATATTCGGTAGATGCCTGGTGTCAGGAATGCTTTGGGGTATGTCTGGTGGGGACATGGGGATGAAGTTATTGCCAAATCTGTCGGTTAGCAGGTTGACAATTTCCTCAGGTTTAATGTGTTAATGTGAGTGGTACCATGCACTCTAAGTTCGGCATACAGCTGGGCATTCCTTTTTTGGTTTTGGATGTAGCTAAAGAATGCCTTATGTTTGTCCTTAGCTAAGGATGCTAATTCAGACCTAGCCTTAAAGGACTTAACGAGATATCTAATTTGCTTGTTCAAGCTGTGGATGGTATTCTTCCTCTGTTGAGTAAGTTTGCTCCTGTTCTTTGATTTCAGTTTCTTTTTTTTTTTGTTGTATATCTTATTTATACCTACAGTCCACCAGGGTGGCTTGTTTTTTTTCAGAAAGACCTGGTTTTGTTCCTGTTGGGTAAGCCGAGTCAGTGCATTTATTGAAGTGGCTATATAGGGCATTTGTGTATTCCTCTGCATAGGAATCATTGTTGGCTATGTTGGCAGGGGCTTTGAAACTTTTTATACTATTGCTTAGTAGGCAATAGTTTGAATTGGAAAAAAAAATCAGTTCTTTTTTTACTGCTGTGGAGATGTCAGGTTTGATTTTTACTTCAAATGAGACAGATTTATGGTCTGACTTTACCAGGGAGGGCAACATACAGGGGGTAATGCAGTGACCCCCCCCCCATGTTAGTGAGCACTAGATCCAGGACATCTGAGCCCCTTGTTCGGGTGTGGACCAACTGTTCCAGGGCATTTGAATTAACAGAGTCCAGGAACCTCGTACCCATCATGTCTGTGCTCGTGTAAGTCACCCAGTCGATGGAAGTACAGTTGAAATCTCCCATGACCAAGGTGTTTGACTGTATACAGAGTGACTCTAGCTAAACGAATACATGGCGTAAAGAATAGGGGGTGTAAGTAAAATGTCCTATGCAGACCGCCTTAAGACCCTATCCCTCTATTCTCTCTCCTCTAGGCTTTTGAGGGGAGATCTATGCCTGGTATACAGGGCATTGTCAGACTCCACTCTGATGGACCTCCTGCATAACCACAAACCAAGCCGCACCAGAATTACCCATTCTAAAGACTTAAACCTTTCCAGTGATGTAAATGGGTCCTGTTGGAGAGAGATTGGTATGTATTCCAGAAACTACCGCATCTGTGGAACAGGCTCCCCATCCATGTGAAGCAGAGTTCCTTCCTAATCCAATTCAAGTGCAATTTGGACAGTTGGATGGGAAACCAGAAATTCATCCTTGGTTTGGCACCTATGTTTCTAATGGACACAGGTAACCTGTAAATGGTCCATCTCCTAAACCCCTGCTTACACTTATCAAGGGTATCAGAATTTGTCAGAGATTTGGGATGCATGGCTAGGCTAAAAAGGTCCTTGTGGTTGTTAGCCTAGTAAACACCTGTGAACCTATAAGTCCAGGTAGGTGGTGTGCTTCTCCTGGTTCATGGTAGGGGACCTGTAGCTAGCAATGAAGTAGAGAGGTATTTTACCTATAGATGTAATGGGATCCTATCTCGCCTACATTCATGACAGATGGGTTCGGAGCCGATCCATCGGCTATACTAGCACGAAGTCTCTCATTGGCTGGGCTATACCCTATCCCAGGATGCACTACACCTGCTTCCCCAGATCTCGTTACAAGCTGGACGTGGTCTCGACTTGGCTGGAGCTAAGTGTTTATTTTTACCTTTATTGGTCCTTGACCTTGGGGTTTTGCCATATATTAACCAAACAGCTGTTTTAACAGCTTCTTTATACTATTTGTGAAGTTTGAGTGCTTGAGTGTCGCCTGGTACTTGTTCCTTTTCTGTCGGGCAAGGCCCTTAGAGGGCCCTTGCCCTATTCTTGTGTACTACTTTAGTTAAAAGACCTGTTGTACTATTAAATTTAATTCCTTTGTGGTTATTTGTCTTTTCGCCAAGCCCGTTTAAATTAGAGGGCTTTGGGCGTTGTATTTATTTGTCAGTTTGTGAGGTAAATTTCCTCTAAGTGCTTGCCAGTGAGTCTCAAGGCTTGTCAGTTGGCTTCTTTCTTTATAGTGCTTGATTTTGTGGTGAACTCTATTTGTTGTAGTACCTGTACTATGTCTAAAGAACAAAAGTCAGGGTTTAAAAATGCACTAGGTGCAGTTATAAAATGTCCATAACAGACAGCCATTCAATTTGTGTTTATTGTTTGGGGTCAAACATCTACAAGAGACTTGTAGCGTATGTCATGCCTTTTCTGCTAGAGTTCTTCAAGAACGTAAGAACAAGCTTATTTTAAAAGGGCTTATTAAACCCTCCTTTGAGGAAGCTTTGAATCCTCCTGTTGCTTCCAAAGAAAAGATCGTCGGCTCCGACAAGGTCCGTCGAGCCCGACTTCTAAAAAGTTGACCTCTTCTTCCTCGGCTCCACTGACTTCATTGTCTTCGGAGCCGCAAGTTGGAGTATCGAGAGGTGAATCACCTCCATCGGCTCCAATGGCTTGGGGTGGAAGTGTGCAGCTCAGACTCTTCCCAAGAAGGCTTCTTCGGTGCCGATGGTGGTCCATGAGGTGGTGGAGTCGGCGACAGTATTGGAGCCGCTTGGGGCGGAGCCGAGAGGAAAGTCTTCTCAAGTGTCTACCTCCTCTAAATCCTCGAGACTATCAGATTCGGACCTGGATAGGGTTTTACAGAGGCTCTTCCAATCTCCAGTGTTTGCTAAAATGGTCTCGGCTCCAGCACAGTTTGCTTAGCCGATCCCCTGACACATTTGATTCCTCCTCCAACCTCCTCTGAGTTGTTGGAGCCGGTGGTGGTGGAGCAATGTGGAGCCATACAGTCGGAGCAGAGACCCCTATCAGGCCTCGGCTCCGACCATGCTTCCTACCCTGTCCTCCGGTTCAGGGTTTGGTACTGCGACCTCCAGCCGGGCCCGAGGGGAACACTTTGGGATTAGGTGCGTGCCTAGTCTTCCTCTCGGAGCATCGGCTGCTGGAATTCCCAGTGCCATCGTGGCCTCTAGACCAGTGACTTCCTTGGATTCTGGAGGTCCGCCTTTGAGGCCATGAGGAGCGCTGGCCATGCCTTTGCCGGTTCAACTAGACTACCTCACCGTCCCTAGATTTGGAGACTGGTGCCTCTGTTGCGTTGCACAGCGGGGCCCCAGGGCCTGAGGATACCCCAATCCTGGTGGTCCGTCCAAACTGCGGACGAACCTCCACGGAAGAAATTGTATAAGAGGAAGCACGTAGACTCCCATGATGAGTCTATTACATCGGATACTGACCTCGATGACTGAAGGGTCCCCAAATCATCTTCGGATGATATTTCCTTCTCAGATATCTTGGAGATTCTGAGACAGAGAGGTGACTGGCAAGCCAAATCCCCTTCAACTGTGGAGTCACTCTTCCTCAAGGCCTTAGGGGCCCAGCACTCCGCCTCCTGGGTGTCTCCATGAACTCCTTGATTTGGTTTCTCAAGGGTGTGGGGACACCTGATTCTGTGGAACGGTGCCTCGTGCCTGCGAGGCCCAATAAATTCTTGTCAGCTCCCCAGAAAGAATTTCTCACAAAGGGTGTACCGGTAGATGCTTTGGTGGTGGCTTCTGCCACACAGCAGGACGTGGCAGAGGCTATTCATCCTCCTAATAAAGATTCTAGGAGTATGGATAGCTGTCCTCAGCGGCCTTTACCTTACAGTCGCTGAATTATTTATGTCATTTTACGAGGCTCCAAAGGGATCTTCTCAAAGAGCTAAATGACTCCCTTGTTGGTAATCTACCTGAAGCTGGGCTCCGACTGTTGGCTTACAGATGACTACTCTTTGTTCTATTGTTAACTCGTCCATGAGGCTCATCTCGAACAGGCGCTTCTTAGAGACAAGCCTGGTTACGCTTGTGTGTTTTTCACGGAGGCCTTCAAGTCTTCCCTTTGATGGGTCATCTTTGTTTGGACCCAAGGTGAAGGACACACTAACGCAGGAGTGCAAGACTTTGACTGCCGATTCCGCTCCTTCCAGGCCTTATCCCAAGGCTGGGAGAGGAGGGAAAATGTGGTTTAAAAATCCCAAAAGTCTTTCTCTACTCCACCCAGTGATTCCTCCAGAGGCAGGGGATTTTGGAAGACGCCGCCCAGAGGTGGCAGAGGCCCCCGTAACTCTGGAGACCGCTATTCCTTTCGTGGTTCTTCATACAACCAGCGTTCCTGAGTGGTTGCCCGACTGTGCAACTCGAGCCAGTCGGGTCGCTGGCGCATCCACAAGGTTGGGAATCCATAACAAGCGATCAGTGGGTGCTTCGCATTATTACCGGAGGATATATCATCCCTTTCAACAAACCCCCCCCCTTTCTTTAAGGGAAATCCCGGACGTGCCACCCAGTCAACGGGATCAGGCAGCATTAGAAGTTTCAAAGCTGCTGGAAAAAAGAGCCATCCAGCCTGTCCCCATCGACCAGATCGGATCAGGAACTTACTCAAAATTATTTTTGGTACCAAAAGACAGGGGACTTCAGGCCCATATTGGACCTCAGTTCATTGAATCGTTTCACAAGAAGTCCAAATTCAATGGTCACTCTTCAATCTATTCTTCCTTTGCTGGAAAAGATGCATGGATGTGCTCGATAGATCTCCAGGACGCTTACTATCATATTCCCATAGCTCAAGAGTCCAGGAGACATTTACGCTTCACTCCGAAGCCAGTCATTTCAATTCCGAGCACTGCCCTTTGGTCTCACCACAGCCCCCAGGGTGTTCACCAAGTGTCTGGCAGTGGTAACTGCTCACCTGAGAAGTCTGGGATTCCAGGTGTTTCCTTACCTAGACGACTGGCTCCTTACAGCCACCTCCTAGCATCTACTTCTCCAAGCGCCAGAGCCACGCTCACCTTGGGCGTTTTGCCGCGGGATCACATTCAATTTGCAAAAATCTGTACTACAGCCTTCTCAGCGTATTACCTTCATAGGCGCAGACTTAGACACAAAAGAATGCGCGCCTTTTACCGCCAGCAAGAATTCAGATCTTACAAGATCAAGTCAAATCCTGCCTTCACTTACAGAGAGCCCCGCCCATCGGATCCTACAACTGTTGGGTTCATGGCGCACTATACTTCTAGTTCCCTTGGCCATACTTCACATGCGAATTCTACAATGGCTACTGTCGGTTCAATGGTCTTATCAGGAACTGCCCTTGAACCACTTAATCATAATCACGGAAAGTTGCCGTCGAGATCTGCGTTGGTGGCTTCTACAGTCAAATCTCGACCAAGGGCGATCCTTTATTCCTCAACGTCCCGTTGCCACTGTGACCACGGATGCCTCCCAGGTAGGGTGGGGGGGTCATTACCTGGACAGGTCGGTCCAAGGCACATGGCAGATCCAGGAAACACATTTGCATATCAATGTCCTGGAGATGAGAGCGGTACTATTGGTACTCCAAGCTCTCCATCACGCCTCCCACAGGGCCCAATTATGATCCTATCCGACAACATGTCGGTAGTATGGTACATAAACAAGCAAGGACCAGGTCTTACCCACTATGCAGAGAAGCCATGAGACTTTGGCACTGTAGCTACCAACCGCTTTCTAATGGCAACGCGAAGTCCAATGTGATTGCGGACAGATTAAGCAGGACCATTCTCTTGCCCCACGAGTGGTCCCTCAATCAGAGTATAGCTGCGAAAATCTTCGACAGATGGGGTCTTCCTTGCTGCGACCTGTTTGCCAGCCCCACAATGCGAAATGCAGAGAGTTCTTCACACTGTTCCCTTCCCAGGGACAGATTCCCAGGGACGCTCTGACTCACATTTGGCCCCGGTCTTCTCGCCTTCCCTCCGCCTCCTACCGAGGGTGATACAGAAGGCCATTTACATGGAGAGCGAGATGATTCTGATTGCCCACTGGCCTCGTCAAGTTTGGTTCCCTTTCCTACAGAGGCATGCGATAGAAGGTCCATGATTTCTGGATCCGGTGCCAGACCTGTTGACTCATCAGTCAGGACGGCTTCATCCGTCTCTCAGGTCCCTGAAGTTGGCAGCATGGTTACTCCACTTCCATCCTTAGTCCGAGATAATGCTCTCCCGCCGGATGTGGTCCACATTCTGTCTTCTTCCCATAAACCTTCCACCATCAAACTTTATTCCAGTAAATGGAAAAGGTTTGCCTTCTGGGCTCAAGAACGAGGTATAGATCCTCTCACTGCTCCAGTATCGGAGGTTCTAAATTTTCTGGCCTTCCTGTTTCAGTCGGGCTCTTCGGTTTCTACCATTAAGGTTCAGCTAGCGGCAATCTCTAATTTTCATGCTTCATTTGAACCTTCATTGATGTCTCATAAACTTTGTAAGGCATTCCTTAAAGGGGCTTGGCTCCTTAGGCCTCCTTTATCTCATCCTGTTCCTCCTTGGGATTTGAATATGGTTCTTGCTGCCCTAACTGCCCGTCCTTTCGAACCAGCTGCTACTTCTGATTTAAAATTTCTGTCTTGGAAAACGGCCTTTTAGTAGCCATAACATCTGCTAGGCGAGTTTCAGAACTTCAAGCTCTTTGTTCTGATCCTCCCTATTTGATTTTTCACAAACATACAGTTTCATTGAAATTGAACCCTGCATTTATTCCAAAGGTGGCCTCTTCTTTCTGTTTGCAACAAACCATAGAACTCCCTGTGTTTTTCCCAGAATTCTCTAATAACGCAGAATATACTTTGCATCAATTGGACGCATAGACAGTTACGTTTTATTTGAATAGAACCAATCAAATCAATTGTTTGTTTCTTTTGCAGCGAACAAATTGGGTCAACCAGTATCAAAAGCCTCCATATCAAAATGGATTAAAGATTGTATCACTTTTGTTTATTCACAGGCCAATAAAGACCTTCCCTTTCCAGTCAAGGCTCATTCTACCAGGGCAATGGCTACTTCGTAGCTTTTCACTCCAAGTTATCCATTGATGATATTTGTGCTGCGGCAACCTGGACTTCTCCGCACACTTTTATTTCTCATTACAAATTGGATGTGGTTTCTCGAGGCAGAGCTTCCTTTGGTTCCACGGTTCTCAGGAGTGTGTTCCAATGAGCCACCCGGGATGTAGGTGCTAGGGACGCTGTCCCATCTGTCATGAATGTAGATAGGATCCCATTACATCTTTTAGTTATGTACTTACCATAACTTTGGATGTATGGGATCCATCTCGCACATTCATAAGTACCCACCTCCTTCCCCCTGCCTTTGGATTTAGAGGAGCTGTAGTCACTTTTTTCTTGGCGTTCTTTCTTGAAGAACTTTAGTTGGTTATAGTGACTTATAGTGTGTCTGTGTTTACATGGGTGTATGAAAGCGAACAAACAAGATCTGGGGAAGCAGGTGTAGTGTATCCTGGGATAGGGTATAGCCCAGCCAATGAGAGACTCCGTGCTAGTATATAAGTTGCCGAGTCGGAGCCGATGGATCGGCTCCGAACCCATCTGTCATGAATGTAGGCGAGATGGATCCCATACATCCAAAGTTATGGTAAGTACATAACTAAAAGTTAACTGGAGCTGGAGTAGCTCAAGAGAGTCGTACTGTTTCACCAGTCTTGAGGTGTATTTGGATTTAATGAAGATGGTTAAACCTCCACCTCTGGTTCTTTCACTCACTTTTTGGAGTCTGAACATGTGAAAGGCATTGTAGCTTTGTGCAGCTGGGGTACTCTCAGTGTCTTGAAGCAAGTCTTAATGACTGCACAAACATCAGCATCTTCCAAAGTAAAGAGTACTTCCAGGGAGTGTAGTTTACTGTTTAAGCTCCTAGCTTTAAGCAGCATGACATTGAGCTTGCCTTTAGTGGGTTTATTTACGTCGGTAGTTTTGTTGTTTGGACATTGCATAAAAAAGACATCTTTGCCAGTAGCATAAAAAAGACATCTTTGCCAGTATCCAAAAGTCTTGAGGAAACAGGTGAAGGCCATCTCTGGCAAAGCAGCATGGACTGTTGACCATATCTTCCAAGGCAGTCAGATACAGCGGTACGTCTCAAGTCATTCACACCAAAAAAAAAAGAAAATTAAATTCTCATATCTTATTTTATCTTTTTAAATCATCTGTTTAAATTGCTTTGTTTCTCATGTAATATTTTTATGCCTTTTGTGAACTTGTACAACTTATGGAGCTTTTCTCCCCGGGCCTCTACTGAAAATGGACATATATTCAGTTGGACTAGCCCGTCAACAAATGTAAAATAAATAAAATAAATAAAAATACTGGATCCCCCTGGAGTGACACCAGACACTAAGCCAATTACTGAAATCAATCATTTTTTTGTCTGTATTGTGGCATCATCCAAGGTGAAAGTAGAATGCTGCTTAGGGCTAGGTACGTACTTGCCTGGGACACATAATCTGACAGTTCTGTCATGTCTCTCTTGATATAGTCCAGAGCGGTACGTCTCAAGTCATTCACACCAACATGTACTATGACAGAGTCATAATGGTACTTATTGCTGAGTGAGTGCGTGATTTGATGGATCCTGGCACTTGACAGGCAGCTGACCATGACCTTCTCCTTGTTCAGCCTGCTTTAGGATCAAGTGGTTGTTAGTTTACATGAGTCATTTACTTCATTGCCTCAAGATGCCCATGTCAATCAAGTTAGCTGGAGAAATGGGGGGAAACTGTTCATCCATTATGGCAGGTATATATTGTAGTAACTAGTGGGGATGGGCTTGATGGACTAGGGTTTGCTTGTGAGACTAACAAAGGCTGTTATTCTGTGAAGTGTGAAATTCTGTGAAGGGCTAAGGGTGGAAGACTACACCCCAAAATACACGCTAGGTAGCAATCTGCAACTTCATTGTGCCCAGAGAGGCACTGGGGCTTGAGTGTTCTCTAGCAGATGTAAAGGGAAAATTGTGTATTAAGCATTTGCATCTATATGTGGCAACGTTAAACCCTGCAGCATGGTGTGCAGCTATGCACGAACTTAGGGCTTAAACACAAGTGAAGTTTAACAGTTTTAATACAAGTTAACCAATAGAAAAGCCCAAAACTGAGACTTTCCAACAATCCCCAACTCAGATGGGTCCTAGGCTACACATATCTTCCACAAGGGTGCAGGAGGGCTTTCTTAGTATAGGATGGCTGGTTTAAGTGCTCAAGCAATACCAAACAGCCTAAATTCAACAAATCTGAATCTAGCAAGTGCTGTGTAATACAGAAGTACTAGAAATTCAAAGTGCAAGAAAACAGTCACAGCAGAAAATACAGCAAAAAGCAAAGCAGCAGTTAAGCAAAATACAGTTCAAAAAGTGAAAAGCAAGCTTAAAATATACTTATTTTTGTTGAACATGATAGAAGTGAAGTTAAAGAGATTTAACACAAATTAACTAACCAATAGGAAAGACCAAAACTGAGCCTTTTTCCAGTAATCCCCAACTCAGATGAGTCCTGGTCTACACACTTCTGCCAGAAGGGTGCAGGAGGGCCTGATTAATGTAAGATGGATGGTTTTAGTGCTCAATTAATACCTAAAAGGAACACCATAGGGAAACCGTATTTTTCTAGTCCCAATATGGGTGGAGTGGAAATGACCCATAAGAGAATGAAGAGCAGAGAACAATTAGTGAAGTTTAGTATTACACACTCAGTTACTACTCGTTTGATTAAGGATATAATATATCATAATTGGCATATATTGGGGACTGATGATAATAGGGTAAGTGCAACAGTAGGAGAAAAACCTTGTTTTATTTATAAAAATCGAAAAACATTGAAGCAGATGCTCTGCTGTACAGATGGATTAGAACATAGATCCATTATGAACTGTGGGAATAGGAGATGTAATACATGCTCGTTTTGTCAGTATATAGAAACTAATACCATGTTTATCCATCCATCGAGTGGGAAATCCTTCAAGTTTAAGGCCTCAGGTGACTGTGAGAGTAGGAATGTGATATATTTAGCCCACTGTGCCTGCTGCGGTGCGTTTTATGTTGGTAAGACCAACAGACGGTTAAGGGAGAGAATTCGTGACCACCTTTACTCTTTTAGGAAACAACAGGAACATAGTGCACTGTTCAAACACACGTTACAACAAGGGGAGAATCACTATTTTTACTTTTCTATTATTGACAGTGTCACTGAAACCATTAGTATGGGAGATTTAAATAATAGAACTGAACAAAGGGAGTTGAGATGGATTTGTTAGCAGCCCATAAGCTACCTGTGCTGAATGATTATGTATCTCTGAAACCTGTGTTGAAAGGTAGGAAGATTAGGAAGAAAGCTATTTAATTTTGTGATTTATAGATAGGGTTATACCAGCGTTTTTATAGTTAGACTATGTTTAGACAACATATAATATAATATAGCAGAAACAAATATAAAATCCCTTGTGAACAAGGATCAAAAAATCAAAAAATCCAGGCTGAGAATGTATTCCAAAATAACAGCAAGAAATCCACGAATAAATGTTCAGGTACCAGTTTATTAACAGAGGACACAAGCGCTTTCACAGTGAAAGTGCTTGTGTCCTCTGTTAATAAACTGGTACCTGAACATTTATTCATGGATTTCTTGCTGTTATTTTGGAATACATTCTCAGCCTGGATTTTTTGATCCTTGTTCACAAGGGATTTTATATTTGTTTCTGCTATATTGCTGCTTTTTGGGCTCTATTTTTGCTGAATATAATATAATATAATATAGTATATGTTAGATGTTTTTTTCTTTATTTATACATACAGTATTTTTGAATATTGCGGGGGTGGTGCTGCGGTAGCGTTGTTGCCTCACAGTAAGACGCTGTCCGGTTCAATTCTCAGCTAGAGCGTCTTCTGCGTGGAGACATGCGTGAATGGGCGTACCTTCGTTGAAGGTTGTGCGTCGGGACTGGTAACTCGGCATGTAAAAATCAGCTACCAATCATTAGTGGACCGGAGTTCCACTGTGGCGACCCCTAACCGGGAAAAGCCGAAAGACTCAACAACAGTATTTTTGAATATTAGGAAGAAAGCTGTTTCATTAGTGATTTACAGATAGGGTAGTATTAGTATGTTAGATAGTATAGCAGGTTATTTATTTTTATTTTTATATATTTTTATATATGTAGTATTTTTATGTATGCTCTTTGTATGTTTCTTTTACATTATATTATATGCTGTTTTTTATATATTGCCTTGAATGAAATTTTGTGCTTTTTGAGTGTATTTGCATTTTGAATGTACTTGTTCTTTTAACTCATTTAATTAATTGGTCATAGTCATGTGACACAGGATTCAAGGCTTTTAAAGTTTGTGATGAAGTTTTTTTTTTGTAATTTTTGGTCTGAGGAAGCAACCAGGGCTGATTGCGAAAGTGCTTACCTACAATAAAGAGCACTGGATTTATACTGGGTTTTACAGTGTTTTTTGCTCCTTCAGTGTGGTTTTAGCAGTATTAGGAGTTTACGTTTTTTCTGGTCATCTGAATATTTGTTTAATGCTTCTTCCACTTTATCCAGCCTTTTGTTATTTATGTTGTTATACTCCATCAGTGTTTCCTTTATTTTAATCAGCTCTGAGTACATTTATTTATTTATTTACATTTGTTGACCGGGAATGTCTGACTGGACGCAGGTCCATTTTCAGCGGAGGCCCAGGGAGAAAAGATCCACAAATTAAAATATTACAGACATAGTTACAGATGAAGAATCCTAGCAATTAAAATATTGCAAGCATAGTTACAGGTGAAGAACATAGTACATTCAGTAGATAACTAGCATCTGTTCTATCCACAAAGTTAAAGCAGATATTAACCATTGTTACAATAAGAAGTTACTGCCATATAATAAGTAGATAGGCATGGAAGTGTCAGAGCTTGCTGTAATCAAAGGTAGTTTGTGGGGTGGAAGAGAGGTAGTGGGTAGATGGAGTGGTAGAAGTTAGAGGGGAGAGTTACAAGGGCATAGCCAGCATGTTTTTAGGTACGCTTTAAGTAAAGCTTTGAAGTGGTTGCATGATGGTAGAGAGGTTATTGTGGAGGGGGTGTTCCATAATTTGGCTATAGCGCTAGAGAATAGTGCTTCTCCAGCAGTGTTATTGTTTCTAGTAACCTGTAATTGATTTTTGTTGCTGGATCATAGTGGTCTGGTGGTGAGATAGGGTTGGAGTAGATACTGGAGGGATGGGACCTTTAGAGGATGGTTAACCAGTTTGTGGGCGAGTGTGAGTTGATACCATTGAAGGAGGTGAAGGAGTTCTAGCCAGCATAGTTAAGTAAGTGAGAGACAGTGGTGACTGTGGTAGGATGCCCTGGTGGCGAATTTGGCAATTTTGTTGTAGCAGGTCTCGAGTTTATTTAGATCACATTGTCTTAGATTAGTATATATTGGAGAGGCATAAAGTAGGGTGGAGATAAGGTGTGAATTTGCAACTGAAATCCTAGCTGCTTTGGTGAGGAGTTGCTTATTTCTGTATAAGGCTCCTAGTTTTTGGTGGACTTTGTTTATGGTCATGGATATGTTAATGTCAAATTTAAGATTGTTGTCTATTTCAACTCCTAGCAGTTTGGTGTGATCTGTTGAGTGGATAGTGGTGTTGTCTTTTGCTGTGATGTTAAAGTTAGAGTTGTTTTGAGTATGTTTGGTGGATTCGAAGATGAGTAGTTTAGTTTTGTTTGGGTTGAGTATTAACTGGGCATCGGATAGCCAAGTTTCAACAGAGGAAAAGGCATGCTGTGTGATCTTTTGCAGTTCGGGTAGGGACTGGGCGGAGCAGATGATGGTTGAGTCATCTGCATATTGTATGAGTGTGCCATGTTTGGTGGCAGAGGCTAGATTATTAGTGAAAATAGAGAAGATTAAGGGTGCAAGGATGGATCCTTGGGGAACAACAATAGAGACAGGTAGTTGGGGAGATATGTCATTTTGCCATACAACAGATTGCTGGCAGTCAGACAGGTAATTTTGAAACCAGTTGGTAACTGATTGAGAAAAAGATAGGTTATTGAGTACAGAGAGGAGTTGTTTGCATGGGACCATATCAAATGCTTTAGATAGGTCTAGGAAAGTAGCAGAGGAGAGATGGTCATTGTTTTTATAGTGAAGGATAGTGTTAGTAAAAGAGAGTAAGGCAGTGGTGGTGCTATGGTTTGGTCGGAAACCATGTTGAGTATTAGAAAGGAGGTTGTTAGTAAGGAGGTAGTCTGAGATTTGAGAGAGAATGCATCTCTCTAGTATTTTGGAGAGTGGGGATAGAATCGCTATTGGGCGGTAGTTGGTTAGTTCTGTGGAGGGGCTGCTTTTGTGAAGGGGAATGATGTGTGATATTTTCCATAGTGTAGGGACGTAGCATTCTGACAGAGATCGGTTAATCAAGATGGATACTGGTAGGCTAGGGCGTCAGCTGCAATTTGTAGGAATTCACTTCGGAGGTTGTCTACTGTTAATTTTGTGGGTTTAAGTTTAGTTAAGAGTTTTCTTATGTTGGAGGTCGGAATGGGAAAAAATGAGAAGAGTGTGGGGAGATTACTGGGTGAAGGTGTGGGGTATAGGGGAGGGGGGGTTGTGTTGTCTACCTAATGATACTATGATTTGTGTGAAGTGTGTGTTGAATGAGGTAGCAATATTTTCTGAGGAGTGAGGAATGTTAGGTGTAGGGGTATTGATTTTACCTGGGTGGAGGATGGAGTTTATGGAGGTCCAGAATTGTTTGGGGTTGTGTTGGGAGGAGTTGAGGGCAGACTGGTAGTATTGGATTTTGTCCTCCTTTATTGTCTTTTTGACTCTGTTGCGTAGTTCTAGGAATTTCTGTCTAGCTGAGCGGGTTTTGGTTTTGCGCCAATGTTCCCAGGCTTTATCTGGGTTTTTCATTTCTGACCTAGTGGTTTTCTGTAGCCAAGGGGAGGGTTGGGCTTTGGTTCTGGTAAGTCTTATGAGGGCATGGTTATTTAGGATGCTTAGAAAGGTAGTATTGAAAAATTGGACTGCGTCATCTAGGCTGAGGTAATTTAGAGGGTGCCAGTTACATTCTTTGAGGGATGAGATGAATGTGATTGGGTTAAAGTGTAGTTTTTTATGTATTTGACGGTAGATGACTGATTTAACTTGGTATAGGTGTTTTTGAGTTGGAATGCTGGGAATGATCACTGAGGCTATCTGATAGGCAGTCTGCTATATAGGACTGGGGAATCTTGCTGACTAGTATCCAATCCAGGGTAGTGTGCTTGTTGGAGTTTTTATTTATTCTGGTTGGTGACTGGACTATTTGGGTGAAGCCATGAAGGTTTAGATGCTGGGTTGGATGGTTGCCGCAACAGGATTGCCAATCAATATTGAAGTCACCTAAAATTATGTCTCTTGAGGGAGATGGTGGGTAGTCCAGCTTAGGAGGTTTTCTAGTGGAGGGATATTTTTGCCAGGTGGGAAGTGGCATCCTATTATGTTGATGGTTTTATTTTGGTTTATTTTCAGGTTGGTATATATTATTTCTTCATTGGCAATTTGGGGAGCTGATGAGTTTAGAATCTGGATGTTTAGATGCTGTTTAAATATTATAGCTATACCACCTCCTTTCTTGTTTAGTCGGTGAAATCTTAGTATGTTGTAACCATTAGGGAGGATTTGCTCACTGGTAATGTGAGGTTTTAGCCAGGTTTCTGTCAGGATGATTATATCTGGGGAGTATAAGTCTGTGGTGGCATGGACTTTGTGGACTTTGTTGGCTATACTTCTGATATTTAGGCTTAGGAGAAGGAGGTCATTTGATTTTCCACTGGCTGGGATTTGGGAGATGTGGTTGTTAGTCTGATTATTAGAAGTGGGGTTGGAGATGGAGGGGCCAGGGTTGGGGTGGATGTCTCCACTGAGGGCAAGTTTTGATATGGATGAGGTTATTAGTTTTATCAGTTTGTGAAAGAGTTTGCATTTTAGGGAAACTTTATAATTGGGTGCCGTCGGTAACAGATGTGGTGGGAGGGTTATTTTTGTTAACTTGTAGGGATGCATTTAATTTTAGTATTTTAGTTTATAGAATATGTGGGGGATGCATAGGGATGGTTCTTGAGTTGGTGGGAGAAGAGCAGAGTGAGGGTGAGTCATGAGTGATGGAGTGAATAGTTGTACAGTGGAAGTGGTTGAGTGGGGATATAATGGAGTTTTGGTAAGATGTAAGATATGCAAGGAGTGGGTATGCAAAGAGTATAAGTATGGTATGCTTATTCATGTTATCAGAAGAGGAGGGGTAGTAGTGGGAAGATGGTGGATTTAGAGTTGAGAGTATTGTTGTGGTTGGTGGTGAAAATGATGGGAGGGGTTTGTTCTAATAAAGGTAGGACCACTGGGGGTGGGTGGAAATTGGGGGCAGGGTGGGGAGCAGTGAAGCGGGTAGAGACCTGTTAACTGCTCTCAGAAGAGGTTTTGGGCTGGAAAACAGTCAGATAACAGAGAACACAGGCCTTTATATAACTTCTGTGTTATTCATTCCTAGTGGGGGAGGAGGGTAGGGACTAATTACAGGAGGAGTCCTTTGGGAGTGATTGACAGCTCTCTCAACCAGATTCTGGAAGATGGCAATTCAAACAAAAAAACAATCAACTGACTCAAACTGTAGGTAAGTGATATGGCGAGAGTACCAAGAGAATAGATGAACTGCAGTTAAGTAAATGGCATTTCAGTTCAAGGGGGGAACTAAACTAGCACAAGTTAATTATTTCTGGTGTTGCTAATTTTGGGGTAGTGCAGTTTAGTTTGGAAGTGGATAGCTATTGCCATATAAAAATAGTCTAATATTGACTGGTCACAGATGAAACTGGGGAAAAAAGCACAGTTGGATGTAAAATCCATAGATAAAAATTTTAAATTTTGCCTTGCTACTCAGAGAGAGGTACAGAACCCAGCAGTGTGTCATCAACTAGAGTCTGAAATGGGGTCTTACAGGATTGAAGTTAGGAAAACTGGGCTAGCTAGACAGGCCTGTGCAAGTGTGCATGCTTTAAAGAAAAAAACCTGAGTATATAAAGGCATTAACATTAAGTCTTTATGTTGAAAGTTAAGACATACATTGCGTTTAATTTGAAGAAAAGCCGTGCTTGCACAGAAGCCTTTGTAATATTTTCACTGGAATTGCACTTCAGCAATAGTACTTATTCATGTTTGGAGGGTGGGGGGTGCACCTGCAGCACAAGACGTTTAAACAGATTGCATTTAATTTGAAGAGAGGCTGTGCTTGCAGAGAAGCCTTTGTAATATTTTCACTGGAATTGCACTTCAGCAATAGTACTTATTCAAGTTTGGAGGGTGGGGTGGTGCACCTGCAGCCCAAGACGTTTAAACAGAGTGAGCACACTTCACAGAGAGGGGAGATGACAGCAGAAGTATTAGTGTGTTTTTTTTTCTTTAAGTTACTGAAGTCATGTATTGCACCAAAGCTGGAGCTTGAACTTTTTTGCTGAACAGCTGCAGAATTCTTCCCAGTCTGTGTTTTTTTCCTCACCTTTTGTGGTTGAATTGCTTTCAGGTTATCCAAATTTCTTTTTTGCTGACATGCAGGCAGTGCATTTACTAGCCAGTTACTGAAATTCACCCCCAAAAATTAGTTTAGTCGCTCTGTCTTTTGAGTTTCTGTTTTCATACTGAGAGAACTGAAATTAAGCTGTTACTCAATGTGCAGGCATCTTGGAAGTCCCTTGGTATAATCTTACTGGTAAGCAAGTTTAGAGTTTGAGGGTGTGGAGTCCCCACATTAGGAATGCAAGAGGGCACAAATACCATGAAAAAGTGCTGCAAATAAATTTCTTCTGCATCACTTACTTTCAGACTTAGCTTGAACACAGGTGAGGTGTGATTAGGAAGTCAGGCTTCAATAAGCATGCCTTTAGTACTGTCATGTAGACCTGGCAAATTTAATATGTTAGTATTAAGATTAGAAGGCATAAGAGGGGAAGAATAATGGCAAGATACAAGTCAAAAAGGTCAAGTTATGCTGAGCTAGAGGAGAATGTAACATTTTGAGGTTAATTGGAAACTGTAAAGAATGAAAGTGGGTTGTATTTGTGGGTGATTTGAACCTGCCATAAGCTGGATGGGACATAGTTGCAAATAAAGTGTGTAAGGTGAATGAGTAGCCAGAGCTTTGAATCAGTCACAATGTCAGTATTATGCCAAAGGGCCTGCAAGGAGGGGAAGAGTCCTTGATGTTATTTCGCGTGAGGGTGAGATGGTAAGAGGTTATCTGGACAATAAACGTCATACTTCACAGTGGTTCACGTATGAGAACAGTCTTGTAGGGCATGACTAGCAATGAACTGTGAGGCTGCTTGGGTCTTAACTCTGGAAAGTGTTGAAAGAAGCCATCTTAGATGAACTCCAGAAATCTGTGTTGGATGGATAAGGAGAAGGAGGAAAAAGAAACATAGGTTTGGGTAGAAACTGGTGATAGAAGCAGAAGGATCCCCTGAAATTCTCAGTACTGTAATTGTAGTTCTTAGAAAATCAAGATTCTTGTTGTGAATATGGAGGGTATATACAAAGTCTGTTGTTGTGATATTTATTTATTTATTTGACACTTGTTGACCAGGAAAGTCCAACTGGGTCACAAACCCATTTTCAGCAGAGGCCTGGGGAGAAATGCTCCACAAAGTAACAAAAGTCAACAAGATTCACAAGTTAAAAATAAATCATAAATTTATAAAATACAGTGAAAATTACAGAAACGCTTCTGTAGAGTACAAAATTTGACAATTTATAGGTAAAGTGAGCATTTTATTTATGTGTTAGTATATAGTTTACAGTAAGAAAAGTAGATCTGTTGACTTTAGGCAGTCGCTGCTGATTTCTAGTAGAGATTGCCATCCAGGAATACACTAGATTAATTCAGTTTGTTTATCTATAATTATAGTTCATATGACAGGCTGACAGTATATATTATAATGTGAGTTAGAGTATTTGGAAAGGATGTTTACAATGATCTTTCAGGTAGACTTGCAGGTGGGCTTTTGAGAAAGGGAAAACACATAGTGTAGAAGTTACCTGAAGTTCATAAGTCAGACTAGGAGGAAGGTAGAACATGTAGAGAGTTAAAGGAGTGGAAGGTAGGGTGGGGTAGTTTGGTAAAGTAGGTTTGCTAAGTGTTTTTGGAACAGGGTTAGATGGTAAGTATTTTGGTAGTAGTTTTTTAGTGTGAGTTTAAAATTCTTATGGTTTGTTATTGATCTGATGTTTGCTGGAAGGGCATTCCAAAGTTTAGCTACAGTGTAGGAGAATAGACACTGTCTGGCCCTTGTATTTGGTCTGTGTAGGGGAATTAGTTGTTTGTTTTCTGACTGGAGTGGCCTAGTGGGTGTGTAGATTTGGAGGAATGAGTTAAGGGCTGGGTAATTATTGGGCTGATATATGAGTTTGTGTGTTTATAATTTCCCCAAATCTTTTGGGTTTCTAATACCATGATGGGAATAGACACCATTCCTAAGTCAAAGTACAATTTAAGTTCATGAAATTAGTATTGTTTCAATCTTTGATGTCAACCAGAAGTGCTCTCTGTAGCACCAGCAACGTGCCCAGTAATGACTCCTCCTCCTCCAGTTCGTATGGGGTTACATGTATTGGTAACATATCTGAATATGATTGTAGATTCGTTTTTATAAGACCCGGTGCTTCTAATACTATTGGAACTGTCTGGGTATCTTTCTTCCACATTGCTCTCATTTCTGCCTGCAGATCCTGATATTTTATGACTCTCTCTCTCTGTACGCAAGACACTGTAGTCACTGAATGTGTGATTTTAATTACCAATGCTACTTTTGTCTTTTTTCATGGACCACTATAAATGGTTTTGTAGCATCTGTCTTTTGAATGTTGATAATGGGTGGTCCCATGTGATGTAGACTTCATCGTTTTCTTTGATGCTTTGTAGCTTATGCTTCCAGTGTTTTTCAGCCACTTCAATCCCATGTTTGCACAATCCCCAGTGCAACAGTCTTGCCACATTATTATGTCTTTCAGTACAGTTCTTCTGCCATCAGTATGTCACAACCAGCAACAAGGTGTGCAGCTGTTTCCAATTCTGTTTTACAAAACCTACATTTGTCTTTCTCCCACATGTTCTATGGACTTTGTAAACCAAAGTGTACGTAGCCTACTATCTTGTGTATCCAATATTAACCTTTCATCTCTTGGTTTGAATTCGCCTCTCCTTAACCATTCCTGCATTTGATCCTGATCAACATGAGGTTCTTCCAGAAGTTTTCTATACTTGTAACTATATTTACGCATTTTCTTTATTTCTTGTCTTCTCATCTGGTCCTTCACCTTATATTCTTTCATTTGTTTTTTGGCACATTCAGTTGCTGCCTGATTTTTGCCTACTTCTGGTTTGATTTTCATTCCTGCTAGATTAAGCAGAGAAGTTATCATAGATTTATTCTGCTCATGATTCAACACTTTCACTACATTTGGGTCTTGAGGTCAGCAGATATGTGTGCAGTCCCACAATTGCAGATCTATACATGTAGTCAATTTCAAGAAGGCCCAATCCCTTTTTCGGAACAGGGAATATATAATCTTGGTAGGCACTGATTTTTATAAATCATTTGGTGAGCATGAAGCATCCTTGTTTTCCTGGCTAATCTGTCCCAACACATTTTGGAGCCAGTCAGTCACTCCAAAACTGTAAGTTAGGACAAGAAGAGCAAATTGGTTTATAGCTTGAATTTTGTTCCTAGATGTCAGTGCTGTTTTCAGGATTAATTTAAGTCGTCTAAAGTATTCCTTACTGTTTTATTTCAATTTGTTCATGTTTTATTGTTGATCCTTCATCGTTTCCCAAGTATTTATACACTCACTCTTGCTCATGTTCCTTTATATCACATTCTTGTCACAAACTGATGTTTTCTTGGTGCTGCAGTTTTCCTGCTTTAAAGGTTGCTTTTGCACATTTATCAAGACCAAATGACATTCTTATATCATCTGGAAAAGTTTTGACAGCTTGCAGCTGTGCTTTCAATTCCTTATCTGATGAGCTTATATACAGTTTTAAATCATTGACAAAGAGAAGACGATAAACCTTTACACTTTGTTGTTTTCTAGGAGCAAATTATACCAATGCTCTAAGCTGTTAAGTAGCTTAATGGGTTAAAGGCAAGACAGAATAGCAGCGTTGACAAAGACTCACCCCAGAATATCCTCCTTTGAATTTTTATCCCTGGGATAATAATATGTTCTTTATCATGGCTTATTTGCAAAGTGGTCTGCCACTGTTTCATGGTCACTGTAACATAATTAATCAGTGTAGGGTGTATGTTACACATTTTTAAGCCCTCTTTTAAACATGAATGTGGGATACTGACAAATGCTTGTTTGTAGTCAGTCCATGCCATACTTAGATTCTTCCCCTTTTACAGTTTTCCACTATGCCTTTATTTAACAAGTGATTATTTGTTCCACATGACTTTCTTTTATTGCCCATTAGTTCTGTTGCCATAATTGAGTTTTCTTCTAAATTACTCTAAATTCTGTCGGCATCAATTCCAGTGTATAGTTTATATGTCGTCAGAAGGCAAGTTATTGGTCTGTAATTTTTAGGGTAGCTTGCAGGTTCACTTTTAAGTAGGAGCATTGTTTTTCCTGTTGTTAGCCAGGTTGGTATCTGTTTGGGATGTTCATATAAATAGATGTGATAGTGTTCAATCTCGCCGTTTGTTCTTACACATGGGTTCGGAGCCGATCCTCGGCTCTTGCAAGCTCTGCATCGAGAAGAAGCTCGAGACAATCTAATACCCACAATCCTCTGCCTTTACCTCAGATCTAGTTTGCCGCTGCTGCACTAAAAGCTAAGATATAACTTTTTGTTATATTTTATTAGATTTTCTAATTCTGTTTGATGTTTCAGTATTATACTGTATGATTGTGCTGTGGTCTGGTTGATTTCTTGGTACCGTTATTTAGTTTTATCGGTTAGAATTTTTCGGGCCTACAACCCTTCATAAATTTAATACTATTTGACTTTAACAATTTTTTATCGGATTTGACAAACTTTCACGGATTTGACTGCATTACTGGACTTGTCTTTTACTCCTATAATGTCTGATAAGGTGAAGTCAGGTTTCTCAGTGTGGCCAGAAAATGTCAGTGACTGACAACCATAGTTCCTCTGCCTTGGCCCTCTCCACTTGCAAGAGGACTGTTCCATCTGTCACTCTTTTAGTGGGAGGGTCATGACACAGAGGTCTATTGAAACCTTCTTTTCAGGAGGTTCTGGATGCTTCTGACCAGGCATCAAAGTCCTCTAAGGAATCGAAGACTCTCTTCAGCAAAGGTTAGATCACCGGTTCCACAGACTTCGGGCCAAATGTTCAACTGGTATCGGTTGTCTTGGAACCGTGATTCTTCCTCCAAACTTTCTGATATCGATGTGGATCGCCCTGTCCAAACTTATTTCGTTTCCACCCAGTTGGTGTCGAAACTTGAAGGCCTCGGTATCTCCATCCATTCCTCCTCCGAGACCGATTCAGTCTTTGGAGCCGGAAGAGGCTGATCTACTGATTGTGGAGCCCTCTGTCCTGGATTCTTCCCATTTCTTGAACCGGAGACTCTTACCTGATGAGGAAGGTGTTGTCTACCCAGACAACCACATCAGTGGAAGCAACCTCTCCCCATAAAGTCTGCACCCACGGCCACATCCTTCTTCCTCCGAATTGATGGAACTAATTGCTCAAGGGGCGAGGCCCGACACAGTGGAACCAGTTCCAAGGAAACCTAATAAATACATCACGGCACCTCAGGACAAGTCCTACCTAACAAAAGGAGTTCTGGTAGGTGGCAGCAAAAAGGAGATGTCTGTCCATCCTCCTAATAAAGATTCTAGGACGATGGATAGATTTTAGTTCAGCTGCTTTTTCCATGCATCCCTGAACTATTTGACCCATTTTACCGTCTACAGAGGATCTAGTCAAAGAGTTGGGAGATACCCTCCAGGGTACTACAGATGCAGCTGTCTCAGAGAAAGTGACAGCGCAACTTAATAATTCATCGATTGTTAACTCATCCATGAGGCTGATTTACAATCCTGGATGCGCTTTATGCTCTTCTTGAAGCCTTCAAGTCTTCCTTTACTACGCCTTTTTTTGTGCCACTCTTTTGGCCCCAAAGTAAAGGAGACCCTTACCCGTGTGAACAGGAGGGAAAGACTCTGTCTGCTGTCGGAGTCCGTTTTCCACCCCAACCAGACCCAAAGGGCAACGTGGTGGAAAAATGTGGTTTCGAAAACCCCAAGGATCTTTCCCAGGCACACAGGGAGGAGGCAGAGGAGGGGTAGAGGTGGAAGACGCCGCCTGGCGGCAGACAACATCAAGGTGACAGGGAGACACTCCTGGTAAACCTTTCCAGCACTCCTGAGAGGAGGCCCGACTGTCCTGCTCTGGAGGCAGTCGGGTCGCTTAGCTTTATACCCTCAGGCCTGGCAAAATTTAACTACAGACAAGTGGGTAAAAGCATGGTTACCAGAGGTTACAACATACCCTTTCTATCTCATCCCATCCCAAAGAAAAGACTCCCAGATGTACCGCCCCATCTGAGAGCCAGCAGCCATAGAAATTTCAAAGCTGCTAGAAAAAGAGTCATCCAACCAGTCCCAGCGGACCAGCAAGGATTCGGGACTTACTCAAGGTTCTTTTAGTTCCAAAGAAAACAGGGGACTGGAGGCCCATTCTGGACCTAAGCTACCTCAATACCTTAAAAAGTTCGAATGGTCACGCTATCGATCCTTCCATTCTTACAGAAGGACGACTGGATGTGCTCAATAGATCTAGAAGATGCATACTACCACATCAAAATGGCCAGGGCATCCAGAGATCATCTGGGGCCAGTCACTGAGCCCTGCCCTTTGGTCTGACCTCAGCCCCAAGGTCTTCACCAAATGCATGGCAGTGGTAGCGTCTCACTTGAGGAGACGCAGATTCAGGTGTTACTGGCTCCTTTCTGCCACCACCCAGCGTCAACTATTACAGGCCAGAGACTTTGCTCTTCAACTGTGTGTTCACCTAGGATTTCCGTAAACTTCGAAAATCCTTACTTCAGCCATCACAAAATATCTTGTTCATAGGAGCAGAATTAAACACACGTCAGTTGATTCTGAGGCTTCCCCCACAAAGGATATTATCACTTCAGACTCATATCGTCTTCTACTCTTATCAAGGAAATCTCCTGCAAAACTGGTACTGAAGGTGTTGGGCCTCATGTCAGCCTCCCTTATTGCAATACCCTTGGGAAGGCTGCACATGAGAGTCCTACAATGGCTGCTGTTTGCACAATGGTCGTTCAACAACTACCTCTAACACACGAGATTCTTATAACAAAGACATGCAAAAAGATCTAAACTGGTGGCTTCAAACGTGCAACCTTTCCAAGGGGAGACCGCTGCGTGACCACGGACGCTTCCCTGATAGGGTGGGGGTATCTTTCAGGGACAGACAGTCCAAGGCGAATGGACCAATTTGGAGTACAATCTGCACATCAATGTTCTAGAGTTGAGGGCAGTGTTTCTAAGCGTGCAACACTTTGCTCCCCTTCTTCCTCTGGGAACTATTGCAGTTCAGACGGACAACATGTCTGTAGTCTGGTACATAAACAAGCAAGGGAACCAAATCCTATCAGCTATGCAGAGAGGCCATGAGAATCTGGCAGTGGGCGAGTCCACGGGTCACTTTCTAATAGCAACGCACATCCCGGGTCATCCAACGTCATAGCCGACAGGCTCAGCAGAGCAATTCTGTTACCGCATCTAGTGGTCCCTAAAACAGTCAGTAGCGAAAAGGATTTTTAGCCTTCCTGCGATCTGTTTGTGTCTCCAATGAACGCCAAATGCAGGAGCTACTTTGCCCTATTACCCTCCAGGGAAGTCCCCAGGGACACTGGTTCACGATTGGCCCCGGGACTCCTGTCGCATTTCCTCCATTTCCTCTGATATCAAAGTTTCTCCAGAAAGCCAGGAACCTACACAGGACAATAATCCTCATTGCCCCATTCTGGTCTCACAAATTTGGTTTCCTTCCTGAAGATACACTGCATTGGGACCCTGGATTCTGGACCCGGAGCCAGATCTATTGACTCATTCGTCAGGGGTTCCCCATCCCGCGCTCCTGTCCCTCCATCTAGCAGCTTGGCTGCTCCAATTCAACTTAGCCAGGTCTGATCTTTTGTCACCAGCAGTCCAGGATATATTGGTGGATAAAGCTTCCACTACTAAAACATATTCTAGCAAATGGAAGCGATTTGTATTCTGGGCGAATACACACCAAGTGGATCCTTTTATAGCCCCTTTGAATAAGATATTACAGTTTTTAACGGACTTATTCCATCAGGGTGCTTCTCCTGCTACACTAAGAGTTCAATTGGCTGCCATTTCAAATTTCCATGTGGAAGAATGTGGAGCTCCTGTTATGGCTCACAGACTTTGTAAAGCCTTTTAAAAGGGTTTTTCATATTAGACCACCGGTCAGATCTGGAGTCTAAACTTGTTGTTATCTAAATTAATGTTGCCCCTTTGAACCTGCCTCTTCTTGCCCATTAAAATTTTTGTCCTGGAAGACTCTCTTTTGGTAGCCATTACGTATCTGAACTTCAGGCTCTTTCCATCAAGCACCCTTATTTGATCTTTCACTCTGACAGAGTTTCTCTTGAACCAATTCATCCTTCCTCCCTAAAGTGTGTTCTATTAACAATATTAATCAGTCCATTGAATTACCCACTTTCTTCAAAAACCACTCCAACAAAATGGAGTATATGTTAATTAGATGTTCACAGACAGCTAAGATTTTACTTGGATAGAACAAAAGATCACAGAAAAACTGATCAACTCTTTGTGGCTTTTGCTGATAGCAGGAAAGGACTTGCAGTTACCAAAAGAACTCTTTCTAAATGGTTAACGGATTGTATAATCTATGTCTACGATTCTTCAAATCAAACACTTTTGCACAAACCCAAAGGACATTCCACAAGGTCAGTGTCTACATCTTTGGCTCATGCAGCCCGCCTACCACTGGCGGCTGCTACTTGGTCTAAGCCACATACATTCATTTCTCATTATAAGGTAGACAAGGTTTCTAGGGACAGGGCAACCTTTGGTTCCACTGTGCTCAAGAACGTCCTTCCGTGAGTTCCTCAGGAACAAGGAGCTACCCATGTGTAAGAACAAACGGAGAGATTGAACACTATCACATATAGAAGTTATGTCCTTACCATAACGTTCCATGTGGAGTGTTCATCTTGTTCTTACAGTCCCACCCTTTGATGCCTGGCCAGGAGCATTCTGCTGCTGTTGCAATATTGTGTACATAGTTGGCATATATATTTATATATATGTCTTTTTGGCTTATATATATATAGTTATGTATAGATTCTTTCTGTGTATATGTGATGTAAGCATGGATGTGCTCTCTCTGTAGATTGGTTTGCTTGCAAACTAGATCTGAGGTAAAGGCAGAGGGGGATTGTGGGTATTAGATTGTCTCGAGCTTCTTCTCGATGCAGAGCTTATGTAAGAACAAAGGCGAGATGAACACTCCACATGGAACGTTATGGTAAGGACATAACTTCTATTTCTTGCTCATGGCTAAGTCTTCATGCAAAGATGTTAATACTTTTAACCAGAAGTTAGGTACTGCATCTGCACCTAGGGTTTTCTAATTAGAGGATTTTCTTAACTTTGTTTCAATATCTCTGGCTGTTACTTTATCCCATTTCATATCCTGTACCTTTAAACTTAATATTCTTTCTTTTACTTCTATATGTGTAGCATCTTTGTTATGTTCCACAGGATCTTCATGAATACTTCTCCAAAATACATCTATTTCTTCTTTTTTGGTGGTCTTTCAATTCCTTTTACCTTGTTTCCCAATTCTCTATAAAACTTTTTTGGGTCATCAATAAATTGCTTATTTTGTACTTTTCCTTTATATTTATCTGTGTATCTTCAAGTTTTTCCGCCTGTGCAGAGATTTTTAGTTTATTTGCGATAGTGCATGATAGCTCCTGATCTGTTCTAATACAGCGCATTGCTTTTATCACATCTGTCTTTCTAAGTATTTTTGTTTATCTGTTCCCTCTTTCATACTCTTTTAACAGTGACATTTCTTCTCTTAATTGCTTTATAGTTTTCTCTAGTCGATACTTCCATGATGGTTTTCGATTAATCCCTTCCTTTATCTCACTACCCTGTGTTCTTGTGGTAGAACTTTATCAGTTATTAATTTAGCTGCACAGTAATATATCCTGTTTACTTCTGTTATATCACATGAATCTCTGTGGACAGTCCTAATTACTCTGTTCATTTGTTTTATCAAACTTCTGACTTTTTTATGTTTTTATCGATCTTCTGCAGTCTATTTCTATCATTGATCTTAAAATATTTATCTCTCTCTATTAAATCAATGAACTCTTCTCTTGGCTCATTTTCTTCTAAACTGAGGGAACATTTTTTGTTTTCCATTTCTTGCAGGCATTCTATAGAAAGTTCTGTATCATCTTCCTGTGGCACATTCTCTTCAGTTTCATCCTGTGTCATCCATTGCTCTGTCATATGGGAACTCACTGTGCTATCAGTCCTCAAAATTGACTGCATCTGAGGTTCCACAGTTCATTCCCTTGCTATCCAGCTCCAAGTGAACATTTATACTGGCTTCCTGTGGAAGGCTCCAAAATATCTTCTTATGGTACCTGACCATTTACTTCCCATTCCACTGGTTTCCCCTTAATTTGGATGGCCATTTGCTCTATCCTGTTGTGGTGCTTTCTGAACTGGATTTTCTTCACTGAATCCTTCACTTCGCAAATAAACCATAGCCTCAGTTTCTATTTCTTTAACTTCTCCATTACTAATCTCCTTTTCTACTTTTCCTCTTTGTCTTCTTACTTTTTGTACTGTAAAGTTTTCCATGTCCAGATTCCTTTGCCTGTATTTCTCTTCAAATATCTTTGATGATGCTCTTTTTTATTGGTTAGTTTTGCTTTTTCCCTTGCATAGATATTACACTATATTAAATCTCTCTTTCTTTCCAATGTCCTTATTTCTTCTTCAGATGTCTCCTGATCTTCCTATTTCTTATTACTTTGGGGACTTGTTCCATCATGCTGGGATGTAACCTGTGTTAGACTTTCTATACAACATCCTTCATTTTGCAGGCACTGCATAACTTCAACTTGTATTTTTTTAACTTCTACTTTACTAATCTTCTTTTCTACATTCTTTCTGTGTGATATTATTTTTTAATGTGAAATCTTCCATATCTGGATGCCTTTGCCTATATTTCTCTTCCAATATATTTTGGGCTACCTTTTTATATTGATTAATTTGGCTTTTGCCTTTGCATAAACATTGTACCATATCAAATTTCTCTTTCTTTCCCATGTCCATATTATACTTTCAAAAATATCTAAGTTTTGTTGTTGATATTTTAGCACTTCCTCAAATGCTTCTTTTTCCAAATAGATCAAAGTTTCTTGGTCTGTATACTGTTTTTCACAGATATGTTGTATTAATGAACACACATTTTTATTTGAGACTTATGACAGTTTTTCTTGTGGAAGTATTTTTCTTTTCTTTAATTTCTCTCTTAATAGTTTTGTGTCTGGAAATTTTGGGCTTTTTGCATAATAGTAACAATACATAATTCATAATTTCTTTCTTATCCTCAATAGTCCACTCTGTTGTCTTTATGGCTCTTCTTTGGCCTATCAGTTTTTGTGATTTTTGTGGAGTGCTGCTTCCTTATACAACAGGGGGCAATCCTCCCCCGGGCCTGGCCCCATTATAGGAATGTTCTGTATTTTGAGGATTCTACACTGTCATTTTTTCCAGTCCTGGCACCAGTGCACCTGCCAGTATTGGGCACTTTTTTATGCTGGGTCTTGTGCACCCAGCTATCTTTTTTCATTTTTGACCTGCTTCTGTCCATGATATATGCTATATAAATACAGTCTATATATCAGTGTCGTCTTGGTGAGATTTTGTGAAAAACAGGGTCCACCTTGTGAAGGTACTCACCAAGACTTGAGAATGAATTCAATTTCAGCAATACTACTGTCTTTTGCTTGCTGACCTGTCTCTCCATTTGGACTCCTATCATCTCTCCAGTCGGACCCCTGTGTGATATGTTGAGTTGTTAATGATCTAGGAGGTGTGGAAGTTTGAGCCAGTTGAGGGAACTGAGAACTGTACAGTGGTGTACGATATGGAGTGCATTAATAGCGAATCTAGAAATTTTATTATAGCAGGATTCTAGTTTTTTTTGAGGGTAGTCAGAATGGGTGCAGCATATAGGAGAGAGGGAGTAGGTACAGTAAGTAGTAGCCAGAGTGATCCTTCTAGAAGTGTTCAGAAAGTTTTTTGTGGAGATAAAGCATCCCAAGTTTACACTGAGTTTTCTTTATTGTGTTTTGAATATGTATGTCAAAGGATAGTTTATTATCAATTGTTATACCTAGTAGTTTGACTTGGGAAACAACTTCAAGATTAGTATTATTTAGTGCAAGGATCTTAGTCAGTTGTGACATTTTTGGGTGTGAAAAGGAGAAGTTTAGTTTTATTTGGGTTCGGCAGGAGCTGTGAGTTATTTAGCCAGGTCTCAATGGAAGTGAAGGCATTTTATTTTAGATGCTAGAGGTGTTTTAAGTTGTTGGAGGAGGTGATTATAGTAGAATTGTCAGCATATTGTACAAGGGAGCTTTGGTGGGAGTCAGAGTGGAGGTTGTTAACAAAGATGTTAAATAGCAGAGGTCCAAGAATGGAACTCCAGGGCTGTTTGCTAGGTAATTTGAGAGCGTTCCATGCCATTTACTCATTGTTGCCTGCCTTTCAAGTAGCTATTGAACCATTGTTGAGTAGTGGGGGAAAGACCGAGGGTAGAGAGCTGTTGAAGTAGCTTGTGGTGGGAAACTGTGTCGAAGGCTTTGGATAGATCAATACATATTATGGATGATAGTAGTCCTGCCTCTCTGGCTTTATTGACTGTATCAGTGAAAGAGTGTAGTGCAGTAGGTGTATTATGTGATGGCTTGAAGACTTATTGATTAGCTGTGAGTAGCTTATTTTGTAGGGTATGATCAAGTAGTTAGTGGTGGAAGCATTTTTCTAATAGTTTAGATAGCCATGATAAAATAGTGATAGGATGATGGTTAGGAATGTCATTGCACATACCACCTTTGTGTAGAGGGATGATTATGGATTTTTCTGCAGAGAGTAAGGATGTAACATTCTGAGATTGATCAGTTGATGAGTATACTGACAGGATAAGCTATGGCATCCGCAGCTAATTTTAAATGCTCTGGTGGGAGGTTGTCTGTGAATAGTGAGCAAGATTTTAATTTGTGGAGTAATCTGCGTATTAGTTAGGTGGGTACAGTTTGAAGATTAATGAGTGGAAGATGTTGGGGAGATGTGGAGAAATCTGGTGGGGAGTGGAAATATGAGTATGAGAGGTATTTGTTTGGGAGGGCTAAGATTTTGCCTAAGGTAAGAGTCTATGGGCTTCTTGAAGGATTTTATTAAATGGAGTATGCTATGTATGAAGTGTGTGTTGAAAGCTTCTGCTGTTTGTGATTTTTTTTTTTTTCAGTAGCAGGAGATGGATTTTCTTTAGACCCGGGGGTAAGGAGCTGAGAAATAATATATCAAAAATGTTTTGGGTTGTTTCTGTGGGATGTTAGTTGGTGGGAGAAATAGTGTTTCTTGTCATTGTTTACTATTTTTTTTGCCTGGTTCCGTAGTTGTTTATACTTTTGGTGATCTAGGTCATGTTTTTTTTGCCACTGTAGCCAGACAGAGACCAATAGTTTTTGTTCTTGGAGTATTCCCTACTCTAAGGTGCAGCTGAAGTTCGGGAGGGTGTTCATCAGCGGGTAAATAGTGGGTGACTTTCCCTGTGAAAACACTTTACATGGCATCACAAGGAGTTTCAGTATTCAGTGCATTTCTTTTTAAGTTGCAGTTAGTGTTTCAAAGTTGCAAAAGTTGCAATTATAGTTGTAGGTCTTATATTTCTGACAAGGAAACCAAAGCTGAGACTAAAAGTCTGAAAGTGCCTAGTTAACATACTGCCTCACCTCCATTTCTGCTTCCTCCTCAACCAGTCTTCATCATCCCTCTTGAATGCTTTTGTGGATTCTGTCATCATCACCTGTTCTGGTATTCCACTCCATGGATCCACAGCCCTCTCTGTCAAACATTACTTTTGGAGATCCAGAGAGTAGTCCTCATGATATATTTGATCCTCCATCCAATCCTTCCTATTCAGGATGAAGCCCTCAGAACTCCCTGACATGAGCTTGGCCACACATATTATGCCCCCCATTTGTTTGGCGTTCCTTTTAGAAGAACCCCAACTACTGTAGTCTCTAATCATATCCTTTCTCTCCATTCCATATACTTTGCTCTTAGTTTTTCTGTATAGTCCTTCCAGCAGTCTAAATTCCCTTTCGTTACATAGTCACCTGAATACTATTCTTGTAGTCTGATGAAGGTGTGATAGACTGGAAGCATTACTTCATTGATTTCCTTTGGAGTCTGTCATTCATATGTTCTCTTTGCTGCTGTGACTCCCTTCATACTATTCAAGATAGGAATGATCAACACCCTTATATCATTTTCTGTTGTGTTACTATCAGTTCTCCTTCAGCTGATTGATTTGTCACCTTAAGATCATGACCCAGATGCAGTACTTTGCATCTGTTACAGTGAGCCTCAATTGCCACCTTTCTGTTTACTTGGCATCCTTTTCAAATCCTTCCTTAGCCTTTTTCTCTATCCTCCAGTGCTGCATCAATTTTTTTGTCATCAACAAAGGGGTTTATCTTTTTCAAGTTCTTCACATATGTCTGAAAGAAACACACTGAAAAATACGGGTTCTATGACTGACACATCACTTTTCTTGCTCCTGACTATCCATAACTGTCTTTGTGGGTAGTAATTTTTGAATATACAAGTTGAGGGATGTAAGACTTGAAATCATAAAGATACAGAAGGAAGTAGAAGCTATATTTATAGCAAATATTTTATCTTTTGACCACAATTTCTACTCTCACTGTCTGATATATATAGTATATTGTTTTGACAATGTACAACAATTTATTTCAATCTGCTGAACTTTGTGAACTGTACATAATCTATACCTGAACATTTGATGTGCTGAATTTATCATAAATTGTGCATAATCTATGTCTGATCATCTGAGGATTGAACTTATTGAAATGTTCTGAACGTAACATTTGATTTGTGAACACATTGTAAACTAGAACTAAAATGTTATGGAGCTTTTCTCCCCGGACCTCTGCTGTAAATGGACCTGTGTCCAGTCAGACTATCCCGGTAAACAAATGTAAAATAAAAAATAAATAAAATTTGCAATGTAAGAGGGAAAGTAGCAAAGGCTGGTCGAATTATGAGCTGCATTATTGATAGAATCAGTTCACGAGCTGAGACATCTGGTGGAATACTGCATTCAGTTTGGAAGACCATTCAAGAAAAGATCTGTTGCCTTGGAGGACAGAGACCATGAAAATTAAATAGGATGATTAATGGTGAGACATGGGAGATATGTATGCTACATGAAAGTACAGGCGGGAGAATATATAGGCACAAAGGAAGTGTGATAGCGTAGGTTCAGGACAGCCTCAAGCAAGTATTTCTTATGGCACAGGATAATGGACAAATGTGAAAATATGTTAGGGTTGGAAGTGAAGCACAGAAGTCATAAATGCTTTCATGGCAGCATGGGATAAATGCTATTTGAGGGAACTGATAGCTGTATTGATTTACCTGAATCATCCAGACAGACGCAGTTGACAAGTGTCATTCTATCTGCTTTTCATTTCCATCCATTATTAGATGCAATGACATGTACAGCTACACAGAATGAAATCTTGGTATTATAAATGTTAGTTTTTTTTCATAGATATTGTATGTAGGTTTCCAGTTTATGAATCAGAAGACAGGGAACAGCTGGAAAACATTATCTTTTCTGCCTAAAAGTAGTGTCATTCTTTATGTGTGTTTGGCTCTTTTCACAGACAGATTTTATCGGTGTTTTCTTTTAAAGACATTTCTGTAAACTTTTGTGTTATCATGTGATCATTAATTTTGTAACATTCTTAATACAATATTGTGAACATTGTATCTGTTCTTGCAGCAAATATAAAGGATATTGCTACTTTTCCACACATTAACCTGCTTTGCTATATTCCATCCTTTTTCTCCGGTTTTATTTCAAAATCTTTGCAATCCGTTTGGCTCTCTTCACGAATACCATAACCTTTTCTACTGTATGAGGAGAATTCTTTAAAGCTGTGTCATTAGTTATAGAGCTGTGCTGCTTTGGAGTGTTTTCCCACCATGTGGTTATTTTTGGAATTTTACTGAACACTGGAAAATGTAATTTGTCCATAGCATATTCATCTAACAGTTTAATTCACAAGGATTGTTTACCATGGCACTTCAGTCACCCTTACACAAAATATATTTCTGTGGATACTGTATTAATGCATAGAAATCAGAGTCATGCTGCTACCATAGCTCTCAACTGTCCAAATTTTTGCAGAATGTCAAGAGTTTTGCTTTTTATTTTTGTATTGTTCCTCATACATTTTTTTATGGTTTTCTGACAAATCATTGAGGTTATAAGTCACTAAATAACACTAAGTAATGACAGACATTTGAATTTTAGAAGTCACATCCTTCAGAAAATATATAATGATGCAAAATCTTTAAGTTTATAGGTGCAGTGTTTAAAATCTGTCCCTATTTTTGGGCCTTTGTACCACCATTATTTCTAGCTTTGTCCAGATTTCTCACACAGAGAGGTTGAGAGGTATGGCTGCTGTTCACCAAATGATGTGGCACTGAGGTAGTTTGATTCCCACCATTGCCATTCAGTTTATGTCAATCTGAAAAGGAGGCAGCAGTTCATGGGCCACTACTATTAAGCAGATGCCTTGAAAGTCATGGCTAAGCACATTTTGTAACAATCTGCAAGGAAACAGTGTGATCTAACTTTGGAGGCCTTTTACAATGGGCTACTTTGGGGGTTTATCTTCTGATATTTTCAGCTCAGCATATTTCAGAATTTTGTCTCGGACTCATGCTTAGGGTTATGCCTGCTTCTGAACAGCATATGCCATGAAGTTACATTGCAGATTAGAAAGGGGCAGTAATCTCATGCAGTACACGGTTCTTTTTCTGTACATGCACAGTTAGATTTCATTGTTAAATCTTTGTATTATGATTTTGATGATTGCCTAAAATCAAATAACGGAAGCTCTTACTTTTAGTTGCTAAAATGTCCTAACCTTCCAAGTGATACTGCATTCATCAGATCATGTGAAAGAACTTGCACCATCATTTTCTCTATTGCCTGAAAAAATATTTTATTGTGAAGTATTGCTAAGAGGCAGTACCTCAGCTTATTGTCTCAAATGAGAAGAAGAGAGAAGCTCCAAAGCTGCTACATGAAGACGCCAGCTTTGGAGATTGTACATGGCATGGGACAGCAGGGTAGGGCTTGAAATTTCTCATGTAATTCAAGGTTAAAAGTGTGCCAGTTGGAGAAGGCAGTTTAGTTATAAGTCAGACATCAGTCAAAACCTGCAGCATCTGACTATGACCCAAATCCCCAGTGTGACCCACATTTATTTAGCAGCTAGGGCATTGCAAGGGTCAGATAGGCAGAGTAGAAATGATCAGTTGGCACCAGATTGTCCCATCCTTAGAAGAGGGATTCAGCTTTTCCTGCTGCAGTGCTGACTTCAGTCAGCAAACTGTGGTGTAGCATGACATAGCCAACTGGCCATAGTAAATGTGTGTGTGTTGAATGTAAGCTTGGCAGAGTACTGTACGGAGGCACGCGCCTTCCCAGGTTGCAGTTTAGCATAGGCAATGGACACCATGAGGAAGAGTTAGGGTGCCTCAGTCACTGAGATTTGGCCCTCCTCCATGCTTCACTTTTGTTTCAGCAAAGAACAAAAGGACTAATTCGCTGCTACCAAACTCATGGAACAAATGAGCTGTAAGGCTCAAACAGTGGGCTTGGTAAAGAATGGACTGGCTCTTGTCCTTTGTGGAATGCAGCTGTCACTAGGGCATGCCGGAGGGGACGTGATGATCAGTCAGCTTTTTTACACACAAAAAAAAAAATGCATTGTGGAATCTCAGCATTGCCTGTTGCTACAGGTGATTCTTAAACTTCTGTTCAACTAGCAAGTGGTCAAGCCTGCATTAGCTAGCAGAAGATGACAGAGCTGACAGAATTCCATCTCCAGTGAGCACCTCAGGGGATGTTTCTAGGAAGGACCATCCTTTTTGCATATGCTAGAGCATGGGGTATAACTGAAACCTACCATTTCATGTGAAGCAGCTCAGTTTCCCCAGCAGAGGCTCAGTAGTATCATTTAGGTTTTAGAAGTCTACTACATAGGCCTGTCTCATGGTCATACATTATTCAACAAAAAATTAAATTTTCTTCTTTGGGTACTTTTGTACTGTTTGCGCTTATGAGGACTGCTTATTCATTAAATGTTTGCAGTGTGGTTTGGTGAGACTTATAGGTTCATAGGTTGGTACTAGGCTATCGGCCCTAGGGCCTATGCAAGCCTAGCCATAACAATTCCCTGGATATTTCTTCCCACAATATTTACTTCTGTGGACCCATGTCTAGCAGGGCGACTGACATGATCCCTGGGGTGAATTTCCTATCTCCCATCCAATCATCAAGGTTCCTTTTGAAGAGAACCAATGAGGCGCTCTGCTTGACATGTATGGGCAGTCTGTTCCAGAGTATGGAGAGTCTCTGGGTCAGGAACCTATCCCTCCAGCATGTTTCGTTCATTGTGATGACAAGGTTTAGATCCCTGGAGCGTGTGGCTCTGAGGGATTGGGATTTCTTTAAGTAGAGCAAGCCCAACAGCTCAGGGTTTGATATGGCCTTGTATGTTAAGCAGAGATTGCCTCTGAGTAGACGATATGCCACAGAGTATAGCTGGAGTTTTTTTAGATGGTCAGCATATGGCATCTGCTTTAGGCCTGTGATTCTTTTAGCGAGGTATTTCTGTTGTCTTTCCAGCTGTTGCAGATGTCTTGTGAGGTACATACCAAATGGAGCATTATACTCTATAATGGGTCTAATGAGTGATGAGTACAGTGGGACAATGACATCCTTTTTTCTGGATGAAAAGCCCTTAGTGATGAGGTGTGCCACATAGAAGGATTCCCTGACTGTTGTGGGGATGTGGTTATCGAAAGTGAGACCACTGTCCACCTGTGTCCCTAGGTCTGTCATCACACTTTCGATGTTTATTGTCCTGCCACCTATGTGGTAATTCATGGGTACATGTTTTTTTCCAAAGGGGATAACTATACAATGTGAGAGTGTTCGATCTCGCCGTTTGTTCTTACACCTGGGTTCGGAGCCGATCCTCGGCTCCGTGTCGGATGCTTGCAAGCTCTGCATCGAGAAGAAGCTCGAGACCAACCTAACTAACACAATCCCCCTCTGCCTTTACCTCAGATCTAGTTTGCCGCTGCAGCGTTCGCATCAGTTTGATGAGCTCGAGCAACCTTAAGCTAAGATTTATATTTTTTCTTATATTTCTTAAGAAATTTTCTTCAAATATTATCTAAAGTGACTGTGTGTGTGTGTGTTTATAGTGTTTCGAGGAATCCTCGGTTCCATATAAAGTTATTTTAACTTTATTAGAGTTTCCCTCGGGGCCTAACCCCACTAAAGTTACTGGATTGGACATCCCTTTTACTGGATTGACTATTGGATTGACCTTTTTACCGGATTTGACTAAATTTACTGGATTAGACATACTACTGGATTTGACTTTTATTAAATTTAACCTTGTTACTTTAATAAGATGTCTGAGAAAGCTAAGTCTGGCTTTAAACGTTGCCAATGTGGGCAAAAGATGTCAGTGACTGATAACCATAGTTCCTGCGTCTACTGTCTTGGCCCTCTCCATCTGCAAGAAGACTGTTCAATTTGTCATTCTTTCAGTGGAAGGGTCATGACAGATAGGCGCAGGAAACTTATGGGTAGGGTCTTTAAAACCTACCTTTCAAGAGGCTCTGGATGCATCAGACCAGGCATCCAAATCCTCGAAGGAATCGAAGATGTCGGAGCCCAGGTCATCGGCTCCGAGCTCTTCAGTTAAAGTTCGATCACCGGTTCCACAGACTTCCGGGCCGAGTGTTGAACTTTTGTCAGTATCCGAGCCTCGAGTCTTGGAACTGATGACAGAGCTCCCTCCACCGACACTGTTGAGGTCGGCTCCGTCTTCGATTCCTTCGACGCGCTCTTCCAGACCCCTCTCCGACACCGATGTAGACCGCGTGGTGCAGAAACTAATGGAGAATACAGCCTTATCCAAACTCATCTCTGTCTCCTCCCAGTTGGTGTCGAGACTCGAAGGCCTACCCTTATCTCCATCTGTTCCTCCTCCGAAACCTATCCAGTCTTCGGAGCCGGAAGAGGCTGATCTGCTGATTGTGGAGCCCTCGGTGCCAGAACCGTCCTTCTCTCGGTCGGCGCCATTCACCTCGACTCCGTCGGATCCTGTACCGGAGTCTCGGAGCCGAAGATCCATCCTTGGTTCCGGGACCGAGAATCGGATCGATGTCTCGGTTCCGACTCTCCCTCTCGGGGCCTCGGCTCAGATCGACTCGGCTCCGTCCTCGGGGTCGATGCCTTCGGTGCCTGTCTCGGGGATTCTTCCCATTTCCTCGGAACCGGGAGATACCTCGACTCGGGACCCAGGGGCCTTCGACCTCATGAGGAAGGTGTTGTCTACCCAGACAACCACATCAGCAGAAACAGCTTCTCCTCCCCATAAAAGACCGTTATCCTTCTCTGCACCCACGGCTACATCTAAGCGTCGAGCACCTGTGTCTCAGCCACCCCTGGAGGGTGCCCCCTCTTCCTCGGAGGCTTCTTCGGATGCTCCCATCGAAGAAGTTCCGAGGAAAAGATTATGTAAGAGGAGACACTTAGATTCTCCACAAGAATCATTGACATCGGACACTGACTTAGATGAGTCAGAAGGGTCCCCAAAGTCACCCTCAGAGGATGTCTCTTTTTCTGACATCCTGGAGATCCTAAAGCAGAGAGGTGATTGGCAAGCCCTCCCCCCTTCTGAGGATGAGTCAGTTTTGCTGAAGGCATTCGGTGCTCGCCCTTCCTCCTCCTGGGTCACTCCGCCCTTGATGAGTTGATGGAGCTGATTGCTCGAAGGGCGTGGGAGGCGCCTGACACGGTGGAGCCAGTCCCTAGAAAGCCTAACAAATATATTACTGCCCCTCAGGATAAGGCTTATCTGACAAAGGGAGTGCCAGTGGCGCTATGGTGGTGGCAGCGCCACGAAAAGGAGATGTCTGAAACTTCCTCATCTGTCCATCCGCCTAACAGAGATTCTAGGACTATGGACAGGTATGGGAAGCGCATTTTTAGTTCAGCGGCTTTTTCTATGCGATCCCTGAACTATTTGACCCACTTCACACGGCTACAGAGGATCTAATCAAAGAGTTGGGAGATACCCTCCAGGGTACTACAGATGCTGCTATTTCAGAAAAAGTTACAGCACATCTCAATACCCTTACATCCATTGTAAACTCGTCCATGAGGCTGATCTCATACGCAGCCAAAGGATCGAGTAGGGCAGCAGCTTCAGCGATTGCTCTTCGTAGACAATCCTGGATGCGCTTATGTTCATTTGCGGAAGCCTTCAAGTCTTCCTTTACTAACGCCCCATTTGATGGTGCCACTCTCTTTGGCCCCAAAGTAAAGGAGACCCTTACCCGGTGTGAGCAGGAGGGAAAGACTCTGTCTGCTGTCGGAGTCCGTTTTTCCACCCCATCCAGACCGTACCCCAAAGGGCAACGTGGTGGAAAAATGTGGTTTCGAAAACCCCAAGGATCTTTCCCAGGCACACAGGGTGATGCCCCCTCTAGAGGCAGAGGAGGGGGCAGAGGTGGAAGACGCCGCCCTGGCGGCAGAGGGGGTCTGCAAAACCAAGGTGACAGGGATACAACCCCTGGGAAACCTTTCCAGCACTCCTGAGAGGAGGCCCGACTGTCCTGCTCTGGAGGCAGTCGGGGGTCACTTAGCTTTATACCCTCAGGCCTGGCAAAATCTTACATCAGACAACTGGGTAAAAAGTGTGGTTACCAGAGGCTACAGAATACCCTTCCTATCACCCCCAATTCTGAAGAGAAGACTCCCAGATGTGCCGTCCCATCTGCGAGACCCTGCAGCTATAGAAATTTCAAAGCTGCTAGAAAAAAGAGTCATCCAGCCAGTCCCAGCGGACCAAAGAGGATTCGGAACTTACTCAAGGTTCTTTTTAGTTCCAAAGAAGACAGGGGACTGGAGGCCGATTCTGGACCTAAGCAACCTCAATACCTTCGTCAAGAAAGAAAAGTTCCGAATGGTCACGCTTCAATCGATCCTTCCATTTTTACAGAAGGATGACTGGATGTGCTCGATAGATCTGAAGGACACATACTACCACATCAAAATGGCCAGGGCGTCCAGAGATCACTTGCGCTTCCGGCTGGGAGCCAGCCACTTTCAGTTTCGAGCCCTGCCCTTTGGTCTGACCTCAGCCCCCAGGGTTTTCACCAAATGCATGGCAGTGGTGGCGTCTCACCTGAGGTGCCTGGGATTCCAGGTGTTTCCGTATCTGGACGACTGGCTCCTTTCTGCCACCACCCAGCGTCAACTGATTCAGGCCAGGGACTACACACTACAGCTTTGTGTTCATCTCGGAATTTCCGTAAATTTCGAAAAATCTTCACTACAGCCATCACAGCATATCTCATTCATAGGAGCAGAATTGGATACGCATCATTTAATTCTAAGACTTCCTCCAGAAAGGATAGCCTCACTACAAAGCCACATATCTCTTCTTCTGTCATCCAGAAAATCCCCAGCAAAACTGGTTCTGAAGGTTTTGGGTCTCATGGCAGCTTCTCTCATTGCGATACCATTGGGAAGACTGCACATGAGAGTTCTACAATGGCTACTGTTTGCACAATGGTCGTTCCAACAGTTACCTCTGACACACGAAGTTCTGATCACAAACGCATGCAAATCACACCTAGCCTGGTGGCTTCGGACTTGCAACCTTTCCAGCGGAAGACCATTTGTGCTACCCACTCCAACAGCTACGGTGACCACGGACGCTTCCCTGATAGGGTGGGGGGGCATCTTTCAGGGACAGACAGTCCAAGGCGAATGGACCAATTTAGAGTACAATCTGCACATCAATGTTCTAGAGTTGAGGGCAGTGTTTCTAGCGTTGCAACACTTTGCTCCCCTTCTTCCTCTAGGGACTATTGCAGTTCAGACAGACAACATGTCCATAGTCTGGTACATAAACAAACAAGGGAAACCAAGTCTTATCAGCTATGCAGAGAGGCCATGAGAATCTGGCAATGGGCGGAGTCCACGGGTCGCTTTCTGATTGCAACGCACATCCCGGGGTCATCCAACGTCATAGCCGACAGGCTGAGCAGAGCAATCCTGTTGCCTCACGAGTGGTCCCTCAAACAGTCAGTTGCGAAGAAGATTTTTCGCAAGTGGGGCCAGCCTTCCTGCGATCTGTTTGCGTCTCCAATGAACACCAAATGCAGGAGCTACTTTGCCCTATTACCCCCTCCAGGGGAAGTCCCCAGGGACGCGCTAGTTCACGATTGGCCCCCGGGTCTCCTGTACGCCTTTCCTCTGATTGCAAAGTTTCTGCAGAAAGCCAGCAACCTGCAAAGGACGATTATCCTCATTGTCCCATTCTGGCCTCGTCAAATCTGGTTTCCCTTTCTTCTGGCACACCGCATTCGGGGACCCTGGATCCTGGACCCGGAGCCAGATCTACTGACCCACTCATCAGGGGCTCCCCACCCCTTGCTTTTGTCACTCCATCTAGCAGCTTGGCTGCTCCGCTTCCCTACTTAGCCAGGTCTGATCTTCTTTCACCTGCAGTTCAGAATATACTAGTGGCTTCTCATAAAGCTTCCACTACAAAGACCTACACTAGTAAATGGAAGCGTTTTGTTTTCTGGGCAAATACACAGCATTTGGACCCTGTTATAGCTCCTTTAAACAAGATCTTGGAGTTTTTAACAGAATTGTTCCACCAAGGAGCTTCTCCTGCCACTTTAAGAGTGCAATTGGCTGCCATTTCCAACTTTCATGTGGAAGAATGTGGGGCACCTATTATGGCTCACAGACTTTGTAAGGCCTTTTTAAAAGGATCTTTCCATATTAGACCACCAGTTAGAACTCCTACATCTCCTTGGAATCTGAACCTTTTATTGTCTAAATTGATGTTGCCTCCATTTGAACCAGCCTCCTCTTGTCCATTGAAGTATTTGTCGTGGAAGACCCTCTTTTTGGTGGCCATTACATCGGCTAGGCGGGTGTCAGAGCTTCAGGCTCTTTCTATTAAACACCCTTATCTGATCTTTTACTCTGACAGAGTATCTCTTCGCACTAATCCATCCTTTCTCCCCAAAGTTTGCTCTATTAATAACATTAATCAATCCATTGAACTCCCTACCTTTTTCAAAAATCACTCCAATAAGTTGGAGTATATGTTACACAAGTTGGATGTTCATAGACAACTTAGATTTTACCTGGATAGAACAAAGGATCACAGGAAATCAGATCAACTTTTTGTTGCCTTTGCGGACAGCAGGAAAGGTGTAGCAGTTACTAAACGAACCCTTTCCAAATGGCTAACTGATTGCATTATATTTGTTTATGCTTCTTCGGGACAAACTTTACCTGCCAAACCCAAGGGGTACTCTACAAGATCAGTATCTACATCCCTGGCTCATGCAGCTCGCTTACCTTTAGACACTATTTGTGCAGCTGCCACTTGGTCTAAACTACATACATTCATTTCTCATTACAAGGTGGACAGGGTTTCTAGGGACAGGGCAACCTTTGGTTCCACTGTGCTCAAGAACGTTCTCCTGTGAGTTCCTCAGGAACATGGAGCTAGGGACGCTACCCAGGTGTAAGAACAAACGGCGAGATCGAACACTCTCACATTTAGAAGTTATGTCCTTACCATAACGTTCCATGTGGAGTGTTCATCTTGCCTTTGTTCTTACATTCCCACCCTCCCACCCTCAGGAAGAACGTACAGTTTGGTGCCTGGTTTGGTTTATTCTGCTTCTGCATTCGCAGTTGTTGGCTATATAAGTATGTACATATGTATATATATATGTATAAGTGTTCTTGCAGTTTTGTTGTTTTTGCATGACTGTGTTTCTCTCTCTGACTTCTGGTTTGCTTGCAAACTAGATCTGAGGTAAAGGCAGAGGGGGATTGTGGGAGTTAGGTTGGTCTCGAGCTTCTTCTCGATGCAGAGCTTGCAAGCGGCCGACACGGAGCCGAGGATCGGCTCCGAACCCAGGTGTAAGAACAAAGGCGAGATGAACACTCCACATGGAACGTTATGGTAAGGACATAACTTCTAATTTCTTGGCATTAATTTTGAGCCCATGGCTCTGGCACCAGGCATCTGTTTCTGTAAGACCCTTTTGTAGAATATCCACACCATTTGGGGATTCAATAATGGCTCCCAGTTTGCAGTCATCTGCGAACTTTCCTAGCCAGAATCCCTTAGTGTTGGCCTGTACTTCAGAGAAGTAGATTCCAAACAAGAGCGGTCCCAGGACTGAACACTGAGGTACTCCACTTGTCATTTGTCTGGAGCTGGATTTGGAGTTGGCTACTTTTACAGTCTAGGTTCTGTCAGAAAGCCAGTTGGCAACCCATCGAGTGACATAGGGATTTATGCCCAGCTTAGTAAGTTTATCTATGATTCCAGAGTGGGGGATGGTGTCGAAGGCCTTGGCGAGGTCCAGATAGGCTGTGTGGACTGCCTTACCCTCGTCCACAGCTCTGGAGACTGATTCAAAGAAGTCAATCAGATTCAGGAGACAAGATCGGCCCTTCACAAACCCAAACTAGGTGGGGTCCAGTGTTTGAAGGTTGCCAATGTTTTTGTTTATAAGTTCCATAATAGCGTGTTGCAGATTAGGCTTGTCAGACTGATGGGACGGTAGTTCCTGGGATCCAAGGCAGATCCCCCCTTGTGGAGTGGGATAACTGTAGCTGTGTGCCACTCAGTGGGCATGAAGCCTGAGGTGAGGCTATGATTAAACATGACAATTAGGTGAGGTGCACGTTCATTTTGTAGTTCATGTAGTACACAGCCTGGGATGTCATCTGGTCCCATAGATGCTGTATTCTTAGGTTTGGAGAGTGTAGATGTCCTTCAAGAATGCAACTGCAGTCCTGACATATGGGGTTGTCCTGCCTCAGGCAGCCCCTCGGTCGGCCAGATTCCAAAGTCTGGGTCCGGCGTCGGCCGATGTCGCATCCTCCCCGACGTCAGAGCGGCTGGGGTACAAAGGCATCAGCCGACGCCATCTTCTTCAGTCTTTCTTGCCACGCGGTGCCCGAAGCAGAAGCAGTTCGCAAGTGCCGGTCGGTCAGCTCCTGTGTTTTCAGTTACCGAAGTCATCTAAAAGCTAAGTACCCCATTGGGGAACATTTTTTCTTGCCTCAGCCGATGTCAGAACAAATTGAAAAAGTTAATAATTGTTTGTCTTGTGGTAAACAAATACCTCATAAGGACTTCCATTCTTACTGCCTCCCTTGCCTGGGCCCAGACCACGACGTCTCGGCCTGTGCTGCCTGTGCTTGCTTTAATAAGCGCACTGTCAGGCGCCAGGCAGAATTTGCTGAAGACTTTTTTGGCGAATCCTACGCTTACATCATGCCGTCGGAACAACCGACAGCACCGACTACCAAAAAACGAAAGGACCGGGACCGACAACCTCGGCCCGCGTCTTCCACCGATACTACGCCTAAGCCCTTCGCGGGTGCTTCGATCCCTTCGGAAGCGGTACCTCAACCGCTCCAGGCTGACGACACCGCGTTAACACGTCCTTCGGCCTCGGAGACTACACCGGTGCCGGTTGTTGATTTTCCTCCAGAAACCGAAGCTCCCGATCTACCCGACACCATTCCTGTGGACAAAGTTACCCCTGCACGTGGGGCAGCTAGGCCTCTGGTATCCATGTCCATCAAGGCCTTTGCACGTGCTAAGGCTGCCAGCCAAGCCAAGGCCCATCCTAAACCTACTTCTCAGGCCCCTTCTTCTGACAGACAAATCATGTCTCTTGCTGCAGATCTAATCTCTCTTATCCGGGGTTCTCAACCTCACCCAGACAGAGGTTCTCAGCCGCCCGCAGAAAAAAGGCCTAGAACTGAGCAGGCAGACAACCTCTCTTCAGATGAAGCCTCTGGGGATTCTGAACATTCAGATATCCAAGAAGAATCCTTCCAGGCCTACGAGGACTCAGATGCTGAGGAATCAATTCTCTCTGCCTCTCCTCCAGAGGATTTTTCTTTCGGTGAAGTCCTCCACTCCATGAGGGAACATTTTAAGTGGCAGGGTCAGGAATTTTCTGATTCCAGGAAAAGGCTACGTACCTTCCTCAAGTTACCCCAACACAGGCCTTTAGCTATCCCTCCAGTTTTGGATGTCCTGGATGATGTATTCTCAGACACAAGTGCTTCCCCTGATTCTCTCCCTCCTGCTCCTGTCAAGCCTGACAGATATTACAGGGTCCCTGACACTCACAGGCATCTCTTTAAGGCCTACTCTGTGGATCTAGAAACTATTTCACAGGGCCCCAAAGGTGTGGCTACCTCCTCGGCCAAAAACCCACTGCCAGCAGACAGGGAAGCCATGTCCCTAGAGAGATGGGGCAAAAAAGTTTATACCTCTTCCACCCTTGCCATGAGGTCAGTTAATTGCCTTTTTCATATGTTTCAGTACCAGGATTATTTGCTGGATGATTGGCAGAAAAAGCTAGCCTCTCCTGAGCCTATAGATAGAAAGGCATTGCAGGATTTGGTTCATAACACTCAGCAGGTTAGCAATCATTTTCTTCAGTGTGGTTATGATGCATTGGAAGCTTCATGTAGGGCAGCTATGACAGGGGCTGTTATCCGTAGACATGCTTGGTTGAAAGAACAGCCACTGTCGGATCATGTTAAAGTAAAGCTCCTGGACGCACCTCTGGATAAACAGAAGCTTTTTGGTGCTAATGCTCAGGATGTGTTGAAGTCTGTTGAAGAGAAGGCAAAATCAGTGCAGACAGTAAAGGATTTCCTACAGGTTCAGCCACCCAGATTCAGCAGGAATTGGCCTTCAAAGAATTGGTCCTTTCCAGACTCTGACAAGTTTCAAAGGGGAAAGAACAGGTGTGCACGAGGTAGAGGGCAATACCGAGGCTCCTACAGGGGCCGCCAATGGCAACCACAAAATCAGAGAAGTGGCACAGGTAGTTCACCTGCACCACAGGGACAATCACAATGACTTACCTTTCACCCCGCCTACCAAGGCTCAAAGAGAAGCACCTTTAGGCGGAAAATTATCTTTATTCTCAAAAAACTGGCACATTATAACAAAGGACAAATGGATTCTGGACATAATAGACAGAGGTTACAGGTTCCACTTCCATACCTTACCAAAGGGACAAGGCATGCCAAACCTGCCACAAAATCAAAGGGCAGAGGCACTCAAAGAATTTCAAAACTGTTACAAATAAAAGCAATAGAGAAGGTTCCTCCACAGGAACAAGGCCAGGGATTTTATTCAAGACTGTTCCTTGTTCCAAGAAAAGAAAAACAATGGAGGCCTATATTGGACTTGTCCATTCTAAATACTTTTCTCATGGTGCCAAAATTCAAGATGCTGACGTTACAGCAACTCCTTCCCATGCTGGGCAAGGGGTCTTGGCTGGTTACTCTGGACCTCAAGGAGGCATACCTGCATGTCCCTATCAGACACAGTTGCAGAAGATACCTCAGATTTCTTGCAGGAACAGAGCACTATCAATTCTCAGCATTGCCGTTTGGCTTATCTACTGCGCCCAGAGTATTCACGAAATGCCTGGCATCAGTAGTTGCACATTGCAGACTCCAGGGGATTCAAATATACCCTTACCCGGACGACTGCCTCATACAAGCAGACAGCAAACAAACCTTGATAAAAAAAACTTGGAATATGTCATACAATTGCTGTAGGCTTTGGGATACACAGTCAACATCCAAAAATCAAGACTACTGCCATCCCAAGAGATTATTTTTCTAGGAGCAAAGCTGGACACACAGCTACAAATGGCTTTTCTCACAGAGGAGAAACAAGAACACTTAACAGATTACTTCAAAAGCCTAGCAAAACTAACCCACCTGACTGCAAGGAAGACCCTGCAGGCCCTGGGGTTCATGGCATCCTGCATTCTTCTAATCCCGCTGGCAAGATTACACATGAGAAAGCTGCAGTGGTATCTAAAAAGCTTGTGGTCTCAACACAGCCACAACCTAGAAGACATAATACCACTCATACCATGCCTGCAAAGGGAATTCTTGTGGTGGGCTCAAGCAAGTCATTTAAACGAAGGCATGCCTTTCAACAAGGCTCCAACAAGTCAAACTATTACAACAGACACCTCAGACCATAGATGGGGGGCGCACATGGACGGCAGATGCATTCAAGGACAATGGGCTCCCATGGAAATGCATCAGCACATCAATCAAAAAGAGATGTTGGCAGTGATACATGCAATAGAAGCCTTTGGAAAATCTCTTCAGCAAGGTCATCTGCTAATAAAAACAGACAACACCACTGTGATGTGGTACATAAACAAACAAGGGGGCACTCATTCCTACCCCCTCTGCAGACTAACAATGACTCTTTGGGAAAAGTCCCTGAAACTGAACATCCTCTTGCAATCCCAGTTTGTTCCGGGCAAGGACAATGTTCTGGCAGACAGGTTGAGCAGAAATTTCTTGGATCCACACGAATGGATGCTACACCCACGCATTTTCTCACAAATAACAACTGCCTAGGGAAGACCAGACATAGATCTCTTTGCATCTCATCTTAATCATCACCTGGAAAGATTCTGCACAAGGATATACCATCCTCTAGCCTGGAGAACGGATGCTCTTTCCTTCAGCTGGAATGCCCTAACAATTTATGCATTCCCTCCTCTCCCTTTACTCACCAAGGTGTTACTGAAGATCAAAGCAGAACAACCAAGAGGAATCTTGATAGCTCCAGACTGGCCAAGGCAGCACTGGTATCCATTGCTACTGAGCATAACTCACACCAAACCGTGGCCCTTGCCTCAATGGCCTCTGCTCCTGACTCAACACAATTACAGGACTTCTCATCAGAACCTGCAAACTTTGAAGCTGACAACTTGGAGGGTTCCATGAATGTGACCCATGACTCCCTCTCCGAAAAAGTTCAGGAAATTTTGCTGGAAGCACGCAGACCTTCCACCAGAAAAACCTATTCGGCCAAATGGAAGAAATTCATCATCTGGAATGTCAACAAGGGCCAGGATGCATCACGGATGAACATACCTCAAATATTAGAATACTTGGCAGAAATGTTTCACAGTGGCCTCTCATACTCTTCCATCAAAATTCACGCTTCAGCTATCTCAGCACATTACAACTGTGAACCACCTGTGTTTTCGCATCCCTTGCTAAGACAGTTTCTAAGAGGGATAAAGAATATCAAACCTCCAAGGAAACCACCAATTCCTGCATGGGACCTCAACTATGTCTTGGAAAAATTAACTCTTCCTCCTTTTGAACCAGCAGCATCTTCAGAAATGCAATTTCTCTCTTGGAAAACTGTTTTCCTGTTGGCAATCACCTCAGCGAGAAGAGTCTTGGAGATACAGGCCCTCATGGCAGTTCCTCCTTTTCTCATTTTTCATCAGGACAGAGTTTCTCTTAGGACCAATCCTTCATTCATGCCCAAGGTGATATCCAGAGTATCTCTAAACCAAGCAATTCACCTGCCTACTTTCTTTCCTAATCCTCAAAATAAAAGGGGAAAAGCTGCTGCATACTTTGGACATACACAGACAACTACGCTACTACTTGGACAGAACAAAGACCACCAGGAAGTCTGACCAACTGTTTGTAGCCTATGCTGCTGGAGCACAAGGAAAAGCAGTCACCAAACAAACTATTTCAAAATGGATTGGACACTGCATCAGATTCTGTTACTCTTTTCATGGAAAAAGTGTGCCAGCCAATATTAGACCACACTCAACCAGAGCTATGGCCACATCCACAGCCTTTCTAAGAGGAGTGGCTACAAAGGACATTCTAGAGGCTGCTACATGGAGCTCCGTGCATACATTTACCAAACACTACAACCTGCCATTATACTCCAGATCCCGAGCAGGCTTTGCTTCGGCAGTCCTGCAGGGCCTTCTAGCTACACCATCTCTTGCTTAGTCCTACCACCCCCAGCTTGGCTATGATATTCAACCCATATGTCAGGACTGCAATTGCATTCTTGAAGGACATAGTACAGTTTTGTACCTACCATAAATGTAGATGTCCGATAAATATGCAACTGCAGTCAGGTTTTCCCTCCCTCCTACCCCTCTGTTTTTCCCTTGGGTCCTTTCACCCCTCACCTATTAGCTGGGGTTATATGTTATGGTGTATCTGTTTATTACTGTTGTGCATGTCTGGTTTATCTGTTTATTCATTCACAAAATTTAGCCTTCCTTGGAGGGCACCTGGCATCTGGGGCAAGAAACACTGAAGAAGATTGCGTTGGCTGATGCCTTTGTACCCCAGCCACTCTGACATCGGGGAGGATGCGACATTGGCCGACGCCTGACCCAGACTTTGGAATCTGGCCGACCGAGGGGCTGCCTGAGGCAGGACAATCCCATATGTCAGGACTGCAGCTGCATATCTATCGGACATCTACATTTATGGTAGGTACAAAACTGTACTTTTCTACCTGTGTGGCCGTAATTACCGGAATTTGGCAATATTTTGGTATTGAGATGGGCCCTTTAGGGGGTGAAAGGGGGGTGAAGTTGGCACTAAATTGATCTGCCAGGATATTGGCAATATCCTTTGGATCAGTACATTTAATGCCATTCTGTTGTAGCTCAGAGCAGATCTGAGCATTGCCATTTAGATTCTTGACATAACTATAGAGTACCTTGTGGTTGTCTTTGGAATCTTTGGCAATTTTATTTTCGTAGCTAGCTTATGAGGATTTTATGAGGGATCTCGGCTTCTTACTGAGGCTGGTGAATGAGTTTTTTGCATCCTGGGATTTTTCTCTTTTCTGCAACAGTTTCTTCCTTCTGTTGTATAGTCTGTTTATAGCAGGGGACCACCAGATATGCTCTCAGATGTGGGTGTATACTGTAAAGGAGGCTCCTTAAGTGTAATACATGAGTAATGGAGAAGTATGATCACTGTGTATTGAACTTAAAGCGAAACAGTGGCAATTGAAACTCGCTGTTTTAATCTTAAAGCATTTTTGCTGAGGGAGATAGATTTGCATTCCTACACCCTCCCACTCCCATGCTACTTAAATATGCTTTCTCTGAGATTGCTGTATTTCAGAGAAAATTTAATTCTTCAAGATACATCACTGTTCGACATAAATCAAACTGTGCATTTCTGATTGCACATTAGTATGTTGATCACAGACATGTCACAGTGGTTACACACCATCAGCTGAAGACATTTTCAGACTGTCCCTGGACCTCACAACTAAATGCCACCTCCATAATATACTTCTGTAGCACCAGTAGCAGCTGGTACTCCTCATTCTCACCCAGTACTGCTTAATCTAAGCTGCTCATTTCTGGTGCTAGGAATATGGGATGATCTGCTTTCCACACAGTTACCATGGAATAGGATTCTGAGTATGCAGACATCCTTGTCTCTGATGCACACAAGGATAATAAGATCTCTGTTTCCTGTTGCTCCCCTTCAGATAACCCCTCCATCTGATGTGAATCTTCACTTAATCATTGACTGTGGGTTCAGTTCCATGTATCAGAACTGACTTGGCTGTTATTCCAGCTCATGGCCTCCAAAACTCTTGAGCTAAGCTTTATCCATGTTGCTCCTCACAGGATTACCTCAGATCTTGTTTGCCACTTTCAGTGCCAGACATGTCTATCAAAACAACTGTTGAGCAAGCTGTTTCTACTTTGTTGTAAGTGTAATATCTCTTGTAATCACCTCTTTAGTGATTTCTTTCTCCTTTTATTATATCCAGCTCCTCTTTTCCTGCTTTCATTCCTTATAACATGAGTGGTGTTTTTTCTTGTACATGCCATCACTGGTATTTTTTCTCTCTCTTACCAATAAAGTAGTAATTCTTTGTACTATTATTGGTACCTTTCTTTCTTTCTTTCTTTCTTTCTTTCTTTCTTTCTTTCTCCCTCCCTTTCCTTCTTTACTGTTAGGTAATGTTTTGTACCATTGTTGGTATGAGTTTTTCTTATAAAAAAAAAAATCTAAACTTAAGACTGTATTTTCTTAATTTCCTTTCTGCCTTCCTTCCTTCCTTGTTTGTGCGTTTTTGGAAAATGCTGAGAAAAACAAGGGAACTTCTGGCTTAGAAAGATGCCAGAAGTGTGAGTGTAAACTACCCAGTTCAGGCAGACACTCCTTATGTGTGTATTGTTTGGTCCCGGTGCACCTTCAGGAAGACTTAGTCACTGGGCCCTTATTAAGAGGAAGAACAACCTTATCCTAAAAGGTCTTATTAAAACTGCTTTTGACGAGGCCATATCTGGTTCTCCAAAGTTAAAAATGGATGTTAGCTTTCCTTCATTCTCTTCCTCATCTAAACATGGACATTCAAAGAAGAGGAGCAGCTTGGTGCCAACAGTATCTTCAGAACTGTTATCAAAGATGCCTAAAACCGACAGAGCCGACTGGGGAAAAGACTTTGCCTTTGGTGCCTACATCTGCACTGACAGCTTCGGCACCAACTATTACTACTACTAGACAGACATCATGTTTCAGACATCTCTGAAACCAAAAGAATTTTTCTTTAAAGATAAGCCTCATACCATGTATTCTCCCTCACTGGATCCATTTATAGACCAACCTTCAAGCCCCTTGTTGGAGAAACCCAGATCTCCATCGGCCTCTTCAGTCCATTCCACCAAGAGCCTCATGAAATCAGATATTTTGAGGCTGGTGGATCAGCTCTTGGTGACGAGGGTTGTCCACATCTGTGGTTTCTAGCCTGTGTAGATCTGGAACCAACCCTATCTCGACTCCAGTGATTGTTCCTCCTCTAGCTCCTACTGAGCCTTCGGAGTTCCCATTGCCAACAGTCCCAGCTTTGACTGTCTTGTTGCTGGTTAGGGTTCCTTCTCTGGCACCAAAAAACAGCCTTGAGCTCTTCGGATCTGTCAAAACCAGAGACCTGTCAGGGGCACAGCTTCATTGCTGGTTCCGGGGAATATGGTTCCACTCTGGTGTTGTCGGAATCATCCATGTCCCTTGGAGAGTCGACACATTAGCTTGACACTATCCTCAATGCTGTATGGGACCATGGTTCCAAAGGAGTCTATTTCGGTTCCTGGCTCCCATTCCTCTATGGGGGGGGGGGGCTGCCTTCCAAACCACGGAGAAGGCATTGTCCACTTTGGACATTCAGTTCTGTTACTTTCATCAGACCAACAGCCCTGCCCTTCCCCGGAGCTTCCTCCAGCCTCTACCGTGGGACAGTGGGCACTGAAACCTCAGGACCCAACCATTATTGTCATGCCTTCTTCATATAGCTCTCTGCCCCATCCCACTGGAGAGATATCCCTGAAGAGGAAGAACTTCGACTCCCCTGAAGAGTCTTTCACTGAAGATACCAATTTCGATAAAGGGAAAGGTTCCCCAAGGTCACCCGGGAAGATGTCTCCTTTGGAGCATTCTAGAGATCCTGAAAAAGAGGGTTGGCTGAACTTCCCTTCGGCCTTCCTCAGAGGAATCGGTATACCTAGAGGCTTTCTGTGCCCGACCCGCTACCTCCTGGATCTCTCCACCCGCTGACAGTCAGATTAAATTGATTACACAGCGGGCTTGGAAACCTGATTCTGTCGAGCCAGTCCTAGAGACCAGACCGTATTTTGTCAACTCCTCAGGATCAACAGCATTGGGTGAAAGGAATACAAGTAGATGCTATGGTGGTAGAGGCAGCCACCAAAAAAGAACTTGCTGATGAAAGTCCTACTATCCATGCCCTAATAAAGAGTCTAGGATGATGGATAGATTCCAGAAGTGCATATACGCTTCATGACCTTCACACTAAGATCCATGAATTAATGGCACATTTCGCTAGACTTTAATGAGATCTGATAAAAGAACTAGCAGATACTCTGACAGGAGCAGTAGCTGAAGGGGTTAAAGAAAAGGCAACGTCTCAGCTGGCAACCCTAGATTCTGTTTGCAACTCGTCCATGAGACTGATTGTGCATGCAGCTGAAGGGAAACCGAGGACAGCAGGTTTGGGAGTAGCTATCAGGAGACACATCTGGATGTGCTTATGTGAATTCATGGAGCCATTTAAATCTTCTTTCATCAGCGCTTCATTTGACAGAACATCCCTTTTTGGCCCCAAAGTTAGACACCCTGGCCAGATGTGAGAAGGATGGAAAGGCCCTTTCTGCTGTTGGGTGTATGCTTTTCAACTCCTCAATGGTCTTACTCCAGGAACCTGAGAAGTGGGAAGCTGTGGTTCAAAATGTCCCAAGGACCTTTCCAAGACTCATGTGGCAATGACCCCCGCCTCCGGGGCAGGGGAGGAGTAGCAATGGAAGACGCCATGCATGAGGCAGAGGTGGCCTGCAAAGTCAGGGTTCCAGGGATTCTTGCCCCTGGTAACTCTTGCCAGTGAACCTGAATGGAGGCCCAGTTGCCATCCTCTGGAGGCAGTCGAGGGACAATTATCCCTTTATCTATCTGCCTGCCTTAAATAACAATGGGCAATTGGGTGCAGAGGATCATAACCAGAGTTTGCAATATCCCTTTCTCAGACAAACCTAGAAAAATGAAGAAAATCTCAGATGATGTAATGGGATCCTATCTCGCCTACATTCATAACTGATGGGTTTGGAGCCGATCCATCGGCTCCGACTCGGCCACTATATAGTAGAACAAAGTCTCTAATTGGCTGGGCTACCCCTTATCCCAGAATGCACCACGCCTGCTTCCCCAGATCTCGTTTGCCGCTTTTCAAGCTAGACGTGGTCTCGACTTGGCTGGAGCTAAGTAGTGTTTTTTGTTACTTTTTGGTCTTTTGACCTAGGGGTTTCTTCACAAATTTAACAAACAGCTGTTTTAACAGCTTTACGTGTGTGTAAACTTTTTTGGTGTGATTGGTATTTTTCTCTTTTACCGGGCAAGGCCCATTTAAGTTAGAGGGCCCTTGCCCTTATTTGTGTGTGGGTGCTGAATTTGCCTTACTGTACGTTTCTACATTAATACATTAATTCGTAATACATTAATATGTTAATTAGAGGGCTTCTGCCCGTTTTGTGTGCTGTATCTCGGGCCAGTCCCGTTTGAGTCAAAGGGCTCGTGCCCTACTTAAGGTGTTTTTTTCATTGTGGTAAAACAGTGGTGTGATAGGATGTCAAAAGAGCAGAAGTCTGGTTTTAAAAAGTGCACCAAGTGTAATTACAAAATGTCCATTACCGATAACCATGCTGTTTGTGTATATTGTTTAGGACCGAAACATTTGCAGGAAACATGTAGTGTTTGTCATGCTTTTTTCTCTAGGGTCCTTCAAGAACGTAAAAATAAATTGATCCTTAAGGGCCTTATTAAGCCCTCCTTTGAGGAAGCTTTGGCTTCTCCTTCCTCACCAGCTTCTAAAAAGAAAAGGTCATCGGCTCCGACCAGTCCCTCGGAACCGACTTCCAAGAAGCATAGGTCGACCTCTTCTTCCTCGGCTCCAATGGCTTCGGAGCCTCGGGTGGAAGGGTCTGCCTCGATACCTCTTTCCTCGGCTCCAGTGGTGTCGGAGCCGCAGGTTGGGGGATCGAGAGGCGAATCACCTGCTTCGGCTCCTTTGGTCTCGGAGCCGTTGGAGGTGTGCAGCTCAGACTCTCCTCCCTTGGCCCCGAAGTCCCCTTCGACGCCGATACTAGTTCAAACGGTTCCGGATCCGGTGCCGATGGTGTTGGAGCCGGTCCCCTGGTCTATCGGAGCCGAGAGAGAAGTTGTCTCGGCCCCCATCTATTTCCTCTAAATCCTCCAGGTTGTCGGACTCAGATTTGGACAGAGTTATCCAGAGGCTTTTCCAGTCCCCGGTTTTTGCAAACCACTCAGCTCCGGAGCCGGCCCCCATTTCGACGCACTCAATTCCTCCTTCAACCTCCTCAGAACCGTTGGAGTCGGTGATGGTAGAGCGGAGCAGAGTCGTCCAGTCGGAACCGAGACTCCCTCGGAGCCTCTCGGTTCTGACCATCATTCCTACCCTGTCCTCGGCGTCAGGGTTCGGTATCGGGACTTCCTCGGTCGGGGCCGAGGGGAACACTTTGGAACTGGTAACTTCGGTGCCTAGTCTTCCCCTCGGAGCGTCGGCCGCAGGGATTCCCGGTACCGTCATGGTCTCTCAGCCGGTGTCCTCCGTAGAGTCTGGAGGTCCTGCTTTTGAGGCCATGAGGAGTGCGCTGGCCATGTCCTTGCCAGCTCAGCAAGTCTCTACCTCACCGTCCCTAGACTTGGGAACTGGTGCTTCTGGTGTGCTTCATTCCCACAACAGCGGGGCCCCAGGGCCTGAGGATACCCCCTTGGGGGGGTTCCCTTCTCCCGGGGGGTCCTTCTGAATCCGCTTCAGATGAACCTCCAAGGAAACAATTGTGCAAGAGGAAGCACATTGACTCCCAGGATGAGTCTATCACATCAGATACTGACCTCGATGATGCGGAGGGGTACCCTAAATCGTCCTCGGATGACGTCTCATTGTCAGATATCTTCGAGATCTTGAGACAGAGAGGCGATTGGCAGTCCAAAACCCCTTCCACAGTGGAGTCAGTCTTCCTCAAGGCTTTTGGGGCCCAGCCCTCCGCCTCCTGGGTGTCTCCACCCTTCGATGAATTGCTAGATTTAGTTTCTCAAAGGGTGTGGGAACACCCTGACTCTGTGGAACCGGTGCCCGCCAGGCCTAACAAGTTCCTCTCAGCCCCTCCTGAAAAGGAATTTTTGTCTAAAGGAGTTGCAGTAGATGCGATGGTGGTGGCATCTGCCACTCAGCAGGACGTGGCAGAGGCTTCAACGTCTATTCACCCTCCTAATAAGGATTCCAGGAGCACGGATATGTACGGGAAGCATACCCTTTCTTCAGCGGCCTTTACCCTGCGGTCGCTGAATTATCTTTGTCATTTTACCAGGCTTCAAAGGGACCTCCTCAAAGAGTTAGGTGAGTCCCTTATGGGTAATCTTCCTGAGGCGTTAGCCCAAACTGTTGGCGCCCGGATGACTACCCTATCTTCGATAGTCAACTCGTCCATGAGGCTTATCTCATATGCGGCCGAAGGGGCGAGTAGAGCAGCGGGAACAGGCGTGGCTCTTAGAAGACACACCTGGTTACGCTTGTGTCCTTTTGCGGAGGCCTTTAAGTCTTACTTCACTGACGCCCCCTTTGATGGGTCCTCTCTGTTTGGACCCAAGGTGAAGGACACACTGACTCGATGCGAGCAGGAGGGCAAGACCTTGACTGCCGTGGGGGCCCGTTTTTCCGCTCCCTCTAGACATGGATTATGATGATGGTGAAGGGTCCCCACGGTCACCTCCTGATGATGTCTTCTTTGGAGACATCCTGGAGATGTTAAAGCAGACATGTGAATGGAAGCCCTCCAACCCTTCGTCTGAGGAGTCCGTGTTCCTGCAGGCTTTTCATGCCCGGCCTTCTACCCCTTGGATGACACCACCTGCCGACAAGCTCATCCAAGTCATCATGCAGCGCGCATGGAAGAGCCCTGATTCCATTGAGGCAATCCCCCGGAGTCCAGACATAATTCTTTCCCCTCCCAAGGAGAACCTGCACTGGTCCAAAGGTTTACCAGTTGATGCTATGGTGGTGGTGGTGGCCACGAAAACGGACTTGGCTGAGGAATGTCCAACTGTCCACCCACCCAACAGGGAGTCCTGGGCAGTGGACAGACTTGGGATGTGTGTTTTTGCATCAGGGACCTTTGCTATATGATCCTTGAATTATTTGGCACATTTTACGAGGCTCCAGAGGGACTTGATCTCCAAACTCTCTGGGATGCTCACAGGACAGTTGCTTGATGAGGTCAGGGACAAAGTGGCCTCGCAGCTCTCAACCCTGGAATCAATATCCAACTCGTCCATGAGGTTGCTGTCATGTGACCAAAGGGGTGCTAGAGCAGTGGGTTCGGACATTCTGATGCGTCATGCCTGGATGTGACCTAGTGGATCCCTCCAAGTCTTTCTGAATGTTCCCATCGAAGCTTCATCCCTTTTTGGTTCCAAAGTGAAGGACATGCTAGCCAGGTGTGAGCAAGATGGAAAAACCCTGTCTGACATAGGCCTATGGTTTTCCAACCCTCAAAGTACCTTCTCCAGGAATCAGAGGAGTGGGAAAATGTGGCATAGGAAATCTCTGATTCTTTTCCCACATGGTGATGATACTCCCAGAGGAAGAGGGGGTAACAATTCTGGGAGACGCCCCTATAGAGGCAGAGGGGGTCCTCGCAACCAAGGCTCCAGGGACTCCTTCTCTGGACAGCCTTATCAGTGCTCCTGAGGGGCGGCCCGATTGCTTACGTCTGGAACCAGTCAGCAGTCGTTTTTCTCTGCAGCAAGCTGCCTGCCAATCTATCACCACCGATTGTTGGGTGCAGAACATTATCACCAGAGGTTACACCATTCCTCTGTCTTGTCAGCCAGAATTTCCAAGAAAACTTCCCAACATTCCAGCCAGCCAAAGTAGGAAGCAGCTACAGAGATTATAAAGCTGTCTCAAAAAGAGTCATCCAGCCAGTCCCACCAGACCAGCGTGGATCTGAATTTTACTCTAGATTCTTTTTGGTGCCAAAAAAGACAGGGGACTGGAGACCATTTTGGATCTCAGCAGTTTAAACAAGTCTGTCACCCACACCAAATTCCAGATGGTCACGGTTCAGTCTATCCTTCCCTTTTTAAGAGAAGGCAATTGGATGTGCAATATAGATCTCCGGGATGTGTATTACTACATCAAAATGGAAAAATGCTCCAGGAGTCTGCTTCGCTTCCAGCTAGGAGCCAGTCTTTACTAATTACGTGCTCTGCCGTTTGGTCTCTTTACAGCCCCCAAAGTGTTTAGGAAATGCATGGCAGTGGTAACAGCTCACTTGAGACTAAAAGGATAACTGTTTTTTCCATATCTAGACTGGCTTCTTACCTCCCCCACCGAGCATCTTTTGGTAACAGTGCTACAACATACTCGCGCTCTCTCTCTCTGGCAAAACTGTTAGGAATAACGATACATTGGAAGAAATCAAGTCTTATACCTGCACAACAAATAGAGTTCATTGGAGCAGTGTTCAGTACTCAGTCCTGTGTGGTATCACTCCCACTTCACAGACTCCATCGATTGAGGCTTTATCTCCAAGTGATTGTTTCTCAGATATCAGCCTCTGGAAGGGAAGTTTTTCAAGCCCTAGGTTCTATGGCTGCGTCAATTCCAATCATGCCTCTAGCAAAGCTACATATGTGAATTCTGCAATGGCTCCTTCTGTGTCAGTGGTTCCCAAACTGTCATCCCCTGGATTACAAGATTCGAATAACCAACTCCTGCAAACAGGACCTGCTTTGGTGGATGAGGCCAGACATAGATCTTTGGAGCCGCCCATTTCAACCCTCCCAGCCCATGGCCATTGTGACCACGGATGCTTCCCTGATCAAGTGGGTGGGCCATTTCCAGGGAAAGATTGACCAAGGCACATGGTCCACCTCAGGCGGCCATCTGCATATCAATGTTCTGGAACTGAGAGGCGTACTGCTAGCATTGCAGGCATTCCATTCGGCTCTCCCCTCTAGGACAATTGCAATTCAATCAGGCAATATGTCAGTGGTCTGGTACATCAACAAGCAAGGAGGAACCAAGTCCTACCACCTGTGTCGAGAAGCCATGAGAACTTGGCAGTGGGCGATAGCTTCCAACCACTTTCTGATAGCAAAACATATCCCGGGGAGCTCCAACATGATTGTGGACGAACTGAGCAGATGCATCCTCATGCCCCACGAATGGTCCCTCAACCCCAAGGTAGTGTCTGTAATCTTCAGTCCTGGGGCCAGCCTTGCTGCGATCTTTTCCCTTCCCCATCAAACACCAAGTCCAGCAGCTACTTCGCCCTACTTCCCCCAGAGGGGGAGTCACCGAGGGATGCTCTGATCCACGATTGGCCCACAGGACTTCTTTACCCCTATCATCCCATTCTTCTGATCCCACAATTTCTAAAGAAAGCTCTTCGGTTGAGATACAAGGTAATCCGCATAGCCCCAGTCTGGCCTCGACAAGTCTGGTTCCCCTTTCTTTGGCCTCACCTAGTATACCGGCCGTGGATTCTGGACCCTCTACCAGATCTGATCACTCACCCCAAGGGTTGAGTCACCTGAAACTGTCCGGTTTCAAACTGCCAGCTTGGTTTCTCCACTTCTGCTAGTTGCCAGGCAAGCTAATCTCTCCTTCCCTGTTCGAGATCATTCTGGCCTCTTGCAAACCATCCACCAGAAGACTATATCAGGATAAATGGAAAAGGTTCTCCATCTGGTCCCAGGTTAACATGCTAGATCCGTATTTGGCTCCAGTTACTGCAGTGCTTCAGTACTTCGCTAAGTTTTTTGATAATGGAGCCTCTGCCTGTACAGTATGAGTGCATCTAGCGGCAATTACTAATTTCCACAATGGTATAGATGGCACCCCTCTTATCTCTTTACGCCTCTGCAAGGATTTCCTCAAGGGGACCTCTCAGAACCATGGAACCTCACTTTAGTCTACCAATATTTAACTCAAAAGCCGATTTGAGCCTGCTGCTAAGTGTGACCTAAAGTTTTTGTCTTGGAAATCTTTGTTCCTGGTAGCCATTACCTCTGCCAGAAGAGTTTCGGAGCTCCAGGCATTGTGTATCAAGAGGCCCTATCGGGTCTTTCATAAAGACAGAATGTCACTTCGGACTAACCCATCCTTTCTTCCCAAAGTTGTTTTTGAATCCTCTATTAAACAGTCCATTGATCTACCAGTGTTTTTCTGAATCTTGCCAATAGAGGAGAGTATTGCCTTCACTTCTTAGACGTACATAGACAATTAAGATTTTACCTAGACAGGAAAAAGAAAAAAGCCCTGCAAGTAGGATCCAAGTGCAAGGCAAAACAAACTATCAGTAACTATTGGTTTTTGTACTTTTCTTGTTCCACTGAGGAAAGCCATGTTAGGCTGAAACCGGTCTGCATTATTGAATTGTTCGATATGTATTAAACACTTAAGTTTTACCTTAGTGTTGCTGTAGTTTTGTTTACCTAGACAGGACCAAACCTGTCCGTAAATCTAAACAGCTTTTCATCTACTTTTTAGGACCCAAAATGGGAAAGGCTGTTTCCAAGGTTACATTATCAAGATGGCTAAGGGACTGCATACACTTCACCTATTCCCTCCATAATGAATCCATGCCAAAAGTTAAAGCCCACTCCACTAGACCTATGGCAACTTCTATAGCATTCCATTCCAGGGCATCCATGGATGACATCTGTGCAGCAGCTACTTGGGCTAAGCCTCATACCTTTATCAATCATTACAAATTGGACCTAGTCTCCAGGGGGAGAGCTGCCTTTGGCTCAGTGGTACTCAGGAATGTTCTTCCATAAGGGCCACCCATGGACCTCAAGGTAGCTTGGGATTCTGTCCCATCAGTGATGGATGGAAAGAAGATTAACAGCAGCAGATAAAGAAGTTATGTCTTACCATAACGTTCTATCTGTGTTGTTCATCTTCTTTCATTCATCACTTCCCACCCTCCTTCCCCCTCCAAAGGCTTCTGGGGGATGCTTTGGCTCTAAGTGGTGCACTAGGGTACTTGCGTATAAGTGGCCTCGGCTTTACTTCCTTTTCTTAGCAAACTCGATCTGAGGTAACAGGGAGAAGGGCATTCTGGGTAAATACTTAGCTTGAGAGTTTTTTGGGCTGGCTCGAGCTTGGTAATATGCCGACTTATTTCTTAGGGTTTGGAACTGAACCCATCAGTGATGAATGAAAGAAGATGAACAACACAGGTGGAGCGTTATGGTAAGACATAACTTCTTTATTTTTCCTTTTAGGAGTGCAGATAAGGTGTTTGGTCTGTTACTTCCTGTTTGTCACTATTTTATGCACATCAATCTGAGGTAATCCTGTGAGGAGCGTTATGGGTAAAGCTTAGCTGTAGAGTTTTGGAGGGTGCGAGCTGGAGTAAAGGCAGAGTAATTTCCGATATACAGAACTGAACCCACAGTCAAGGATAAGTGAAGATCGACAGCACAGATCAAATGTTATGGTAAGACATAACTTCTTTTTTAGCAAGACCCTTAGGATTATGATGTCCACAGTGGACTGGCTTATTGCTTTTCTGCTTTATCTCTGTAAGAGGGATATGAAGGATACCATATTTGCAGCTTGGAATGGGCAAAAATATTTCTTCCCTTGCTGTATTGGGACTTAAGTTGTTTAATTACGTGTCTCATCTGTCCAGGTTCTAACCCCTCTTAATGATAAACTTCTGAAAAAAAAATGGATAGGACTTCTTTCAATATGGGATCAAGGATACTGTAGAAGAGGGGACTTCCAAGATGGCTCCATACAAAGCAGCAGTTTGGTTAGATATCTCCCAGTGTGAAAACTGAGTAATTAACTATGCCTGTAAAAGTAATCTATTTAGGTAAAATTCAGTTACTGGCTGATTACGCTGCCTGATTTCCATTTGGAGAAAGTAAGAGAAATGAATATGACAAGGAGATGAAAAGGCTCTGACTGGGAAGAGCTCTGCAGCTGTTCAACAAAAAGCAGATCAGGTTTCAGCTTTAGCATGTATGTATAGAATTATATAGAGAATTTAAGGAATTAAACTATTTCTTATGTTTTTAAAGAAGGGGATGTCTGTACTGATATCTTAGTTTAAGCTGTAGATGATGGATTATTTATCAAATAAGCTTGAAAGTAATAGAAAGCATGAATGCAAATAGTTCTTTCTTGTCTTTGCAAAGTTATTAGCTGTATCTTTTTCTATTAGCACCTGTTTTTAGCTGAAGACAAGGAGCAAACAGGTGCAAGCAGTTAATCATGAGAGGTCTCACCAGTATGTTCTAAATGAAATCTACAAAGGTGACTTCTTGAACTTGCAAAGTTACTAGATGTTTTTTTTTTCCTTTGGGAAATGATTTTAGTTTGATGTATTGAGTCTACAGGTACAGACAATTAATTATGAAAACACTGAACAGTGGTTTCTGAGTAAAATGTGCAAAGCATACTATAAGTTTTAAAAGGAAACTGGCAAGCAGTTATTTGAAAATAAATGAAGCTTAAAACTAATGTAAATAAGTAGTTGTACAAGTATTTGCCTCTCCAGTAGTCTTAGCACTTTAATGCATTAACTGTAATAGTGCACAATTTAATTAATTTATTTATTTAAGAGTAGCCTGTGCACTGTTTTTGAGGATAAAACTTAATTTGAAAACTTTCAGTAAAGTATGTTCCACATCAAGGAGATAAATAAAGATAAGCTGATGATAGACAGGAGTCTCTGTAAACTGGAACCCAAGCTTTACCATGCACTTCAGTACAGATAACGATATCTTTAGAATACATAATGACTGTGGGTGTAGGCATTGATTTGGGGCATTTGCTTCTAAAAGGAGATGAGGAGGGGTAAACTTTCTTTTTGGAAAGTGTATATAGTTGTATGTTTGCTGTAACTTAAAAAGAGGTTTGGAGCTTTAAACATATATTTATTTTTCTGTGTCTTGAGTGCTTTTATTGAAGGGTAGAATCTCAGAAACTGAAATGTGGGTTCAGCTAGAGACGAAAAGAAGCAAATACTTACAAGATCAGCGTAACATTATTATCTGCATGTAAGCTGAAAATCTGAAACATATATTCAAAATAACTGTCATGTATAATGTATGGCATTAATAGTGTTTTATTGAAATGGCTGCTTTATTAATATTAACATGGAATGTAAATTGTCTTGCAGGTAAAGATACAAAGAAAAAAGTATTGAATTATATTAAGAAGTGTTGAGTACAAATATCAATGTTGCCAGAGACACATTTGGATAGAGAAAAGCATGTGAATTTGACAAGAGAAAATATTTCAGGATGGATATTCACAGATTATCAGAGACAAAAGAAAAGTGGAGTAATAATACTGATTGCAAAAGGGACACAAGTAGTGGTAAAAGAGGAAAAAAGACAATGATAGATATGTGAGACCCCATGGGGAGGATGGGAGTGAGTGGCCAACATCAGCTTGGCCATCCTGGTGGGGGGGTGGAGTCAGCCAAGGCTCAGTGCTGTAAAGCAGTGTTATGAGCCTGGTGAGCTCTGAGCTACATAAGTGGTGTGTAGCTTATTCTGGAGATTATACATGCTGAAGAGTCCATACACCACCCAAAAAAAGTGACTGTGAAGTTAACAAGGCTGCTGCTGGGTGGCAGGAGTGAGGGCACACATATGGACAGCAGTATAATACTCCATCAGCTTCCTTGATCTTTTAACTGGCCCCAGACATGAGTCAGGATGAACCCAGGGGAGGCTGATCTGGGTCAGGCAGGAGCTGGTGTCATCCGTAGGGAGAAACAAACACACAAAAAGTGATAGATTTGCATTAGTAAGAGGTTATTGGCAGGGAAGGCTGATCATAATGGCATGTATTTATGTTCCACCTAAAACAAATGTAATGGATCTTAGGAGAACTTTGGAAGAAATAATTTATTTTTATATATTTTATTTATACTTTATTGACTGGCTTAGAGGACACATACTAACTAGGGGAAATTTGACCAAGGCACCGGGGAACTTCCCTTAATTTTTTTGATGATTGTCATTTTATCTTTTTCATTCTCTTGAGCTTATCACTAACTTAGATTGATGGGACCCTGGTTTAAATTCTCAGGGAATATTATTTGTGGGTTGGGAGTGGAATCTGATTTGTAGTAGTGATTATGTATCGGGAGGAGCTAGAAGGGCAAACATACCAAAAGTGGGTAGTTTTCTGAAGAAGTATTTGAGAATATTTTCTATTGATGATGTAAATTTAGTGGCAGGAGCTCAGATGACATTTACTTATTTCCCCAAGATACAATAATTTGGCTAAATTGGATGGAAATTATATTTTACAGGAGCATCCAGCTTTTGCATCAGTAGAAAACTAAGATAGAAATGCAGATTAATGATGTAAAAATTACACATTCGTGCTTTCCTACTCATCTGTTAAAAAGGAAGGAATTTAATGACTGGGTAGTGGATATGATTTGAGAGTTATTAGGGAAGATAGAAATGACTCCTAAAGGGACAGCTAAAATGGTGTAGAATAAAAATGGTGTTTTTTAGAAATGAGAGAGAGAGATGAGAAAGAAGTACATTTAGTGGGATGGACAAATGTTAAAGTATTGCAGGAGAAGAGGAATTTCAGATAACAAGAAGAGGAGCAACTGCAGAGTGCTAAAGGGAAAATAATGGAATATTCGGATAATATGCATGATTTTAGAATGGTTGCTTTTAAGCAACTATTTTTTGAGTACAACTAGAAAGCAAAAAATGTTTTGTAGCCAAACTTTGGAAGCCTATGATCAGAAAAAATAACCAGAGATCTTGAAGAGGTATTCATGATGCTTCAAAAATTGTATAAAATTTTATATTAAGTAGACAGATAAACTTAAAAAGGCACAAATGTAGTCTTTTATGGAAGACTTAATAATACCAGGATTAGAGGTTGATCATTCGGGTCTATATTAGATGAACGAACGATTAAAATGTCGAGTACAACATACTCGACACACTGTACTCGAACATTCACTAATCGAAAACTGAAATGGCTGAAAATCAGGTAATCAAAAGATTTTGTTTGGCCAACACCTTCCCTGTACTGACATACAAGATGTATAGAAACTGCCAATATATGTACACCCCTACTCGCTCACATTATTTCAAACCTTTCATATCTAAAAACACTCTTCTACTTTTTAGGAGAAGATGGGGGGCTTTGTCCCCTTCACCCCCCTATGTGGGGGGACTGTGCCCCCACACCCCCCTAACTAAATATACAAACTCCAAGATCGCTCTACAGTGAGGAAAGTGCAATTTCCTGGTAATGCCAAAGCAAATTCTTTCACGAGAAAAGAATTTGTTTATCTTGCCATTCGAGACAGGTTAGCATATTGATGTCTCAAGTCAAATTCAGTGGCATGGCCAAGTAAAAGTCTTCGAAACTTCTGTTTTTGGCATTTTCAGCTTCCAGTTAGAAGAACGTTCAATTAAAGTGTATCGAGCATGTTGTACTCGACATTTTAATCGTGCGTTCATCTAATATAGACCCAATCAGTCACAACAATTATTAGCTAAAACATTAAGCCTCCTTCTGATGTATAATCAATCAACTGGGAAGTTGTGTCAGCAAGTAGGTGTATAGAAAGTAGGCAAGAGGGGGCTGGAATTCGTTGAAGGAAATTATCAAGGGAAACAGTGTATTGGTATCAAATAATGTGGGAGGGAAAGGTAATAGAGTGGGCTAAGCAAAAGGGCTGCAGGTTAGAGACTGCCTTCCCCATCAAGGATTGATAAGAGTATATGGAAATAGAAAAAAAATGGAAGTGTTAAGTGAAAGACCAGCTCAGGTAGAGTTTTAGTTGAATTGAGACCAGAAGTTACTGTTAAAATGAATAATTGGTAGGGCATATAACATATTGCATGTTGACTATAAGAATAACACAAAACGAAAAAAACACTGCTGCGTCTGGATTCACACACAGTCCACTTTATTAAGTAATTCCACATGTTTAGATTGAGCGCTTTTTTCCCTTTGACAAGGGATTTCATCAGAATCTGTTTTTCCCCACTCATTTCTCCCCTTAAATACTCAGTTACAACAGTAATAGAATAATGACATCATCCAATTTATAAATTAATTGATATACAAAAACCTTATGTTTTAAAATACTATATAAAAATACTAAAACGTTGTGCTAAAATAAAATACAATTCACTGAAATACTTTATGTATAAAAACTTATTACTACAACCTCCTACGTAGTATTTATTTCATAGACTCTTCCTTTTTGTAAAGCAAGGGCTTGATAGATATTATGTAATTTAGGGCATATAACATGTTGCATGTTGACTATAAGAATAAATCAGAGGAGGTAAGAAACGATTGTGAAAAGTGAACAGAAAGGCAATTTACAAAGGAACAATAGGAATAAATTTAAAAGACAATCATATATACAACAAAGTCCAGATGACTTAGAACTTTTGCCTGGAAGTGTTTGTATAGGTATTTTACACCCCAAGTAGCCTTCAGGGATTTCTGAAACTGGATGGAATAAAGAAGTAATTTCCACGATGAGTCTTGTAGCAACCTTCCCCTCGGGAGGAAGAGCAAGAGTATTTAGTTTAAAGAAAGCTTATTTATTTATTTACTGATGATAAATGTGCTTGTTTTAACAGCTTGGGTTGTTTCCTTAAGTAGACAACAAATGCTAGAGGTTTGATACGGGAGAGAGGTAACTGGAAAATGTCTTTTCTAACACCTTTACTAAATTATCACTTAAAACACATAATCAAACATATATTAATATAGAAAACTATATTAACATGTTTCCAGTTGCATACAGTATTTTTTTAACTATCATCTTTCCAACATTACGTAAATTGCTCAATTCTTGCCTTCTTTAAAACCTCACTCTTCCTCCTTCTTCTCCAGAATTAAACTCAAAGCCTTATTATGCATAGACAGTTCATGTTCTGTAAGAATCATTTCCTTAGTTACAGCCTATGCAGTTTCAATATTTCTGACAGAGTACTCTGTAGGGAATTTTTAAAGTCTGCCAACTTGTTATACTCCCAGAACATATGATGTTCTTTGTGTTTCACTGTTGCAGTCATTACATTTGGGTAATCCTGCTGGCAGGTTGCCCTCAGCCGGCCTGAATTCCAAAGTCTTGGGTCCTGCGTCGGCCGCTGTCGGCTCTTCCCTGACGTCAGCCGACGACATTTTCTTCAGTCTTTCTTGCCGCGCGGTGCTCGAAGCAGAAGCAGTTCGCAAGTGCCGGTCGGCCGACTCCTGAAATTTTCGTGTTTGAGTTTCAGAACCGAAGTCTTCAATAAAGCTAAGTACCCCGTTGGGGAAACTTTTTTCTTGCTTCAGACCGATGTCAGAAAAAGTTAATAATTGTATTACTTGTAGAAAGCAAATACCTCATAAAGATTTTCATTCTTACTGTATTGTTTGCCTAGGCCCTGATCACAATGTTTCTGGTTATCGTTTTTTTTCTAGATTTAACCAATGCACTGTTAAGCGTCGGTATACTTTTGCTTTAAAGTATTTTGGTAGCTAGTTTAATTATCCTAAAATGTCGTTGGATAGCCATCCGACTACCAGAGTTTACAAAAAACGCAAAGAAAAGGATAGAGAAAAACAACCGAGGCCCAAAACCGACGACGAAGCTTCTCCTAAGCCAGTCGCCAGTTCTCAGTGAGGTGCTTTCGCAGCCCCTGACACCCGCTACTTTAGAGTCGCAGGCCGCTACCGACTCCCACGTGGAGTTGGCCATGCCGCTGGATACTCAAAGTATTGGAGCCTTGGACGCTAATCCCTCAGATGGGTCCGGAGCCGCTGAGCAGGTACCTGCTTCTGAGGGTGTATTCAGACCACAACATCTTTACATTAAAATGACTTCAGCTTCAAAGACAAAGACTAAAGCAGTTTCTAAAGCAAAGAAACAAACTCATGAGCCATGTGTACAGGCCTCTATGTCCAAAAAACAGATGATAAAGATGGCCGAAGACCTGATTACCTTGATCAGGGGTTCCCATCCCCCTCCTGATAAGAGGCCTAGGCAAGACACTGACTATGAATCTTCAGTTCAGGTTTCTATTTCTTCTGATTCCTCTTCTGATCAGGGATATTCTTTACCCCCCCATGAGGATTCTGATGCTGAAGAATCTATAACTTCAGCATCCCCTCTTGAGGATTATTCCTTTGGGGAAACCTTGCATACCATGAGGGAGCATTCACTGGGAAAGCCAAGATTTTTCAGAATCTAAAAAGAGGCTCAGGGATTTCCTTTTACTACCACAGCACAGGCCACTAGCCATTCCCCCTGTGTTAGACATTGTAGATGATGTGTTTTCGGAGTCCAGTTTAACCCCTGACTCCTTACCTCCAGCTCCTGTTAAACCTGATAGATATTACAGGGTTCCTGACTCACACAAATTTCTTTTTAAAATCCCTGCTGCTGACCCAGAAACTATTTCACAGGGTCCCAAGGGAGTTAAGGCCTTTACAGCAAAAAACCCAACCCCCTCTGACAGAGATTCAAGGGCACTGGATAGATGAGGAAAAAAGGTTTATACATCTGCAACTTTGGCTATAAGGGCCTTAACCTGCCAGTTTCATATGCTCAAGTATCAGCAACATCTCATGGGATTGCTTAAACAGAAAATTATGTTAAATTCTGAATGTGCTGAAAACAAGGAAATGCAGGATTTATTGCATGCCGCTAAATAAGTTGGAAAGCATACTTTGCAATGTGGTTTTGATTCTTTGGAGGCCTCCTGCAGAGCCGCAGTTACGGGTTCTGTAATTAGGAGGCATGCTCGGTTAAAGGAACAAAATCTGTCTGATCATGGCAAAGTTAAGTTACTAAATGCACCTTTACAGCATGCAACTTTGTTTGGTGCTAAGGCAGAAGAGGTGTTAAAGAAAATGGAAGACAAAGCTAGATCTATGCAAACTGTTAAAGTGTTTTTACAAGTACAGCCACCTAGGTTTAGTAGACACTGGCCTACAAAAAATTGGTCCTTTCCTGTGTCAGATAGACCTCAAAGGGGCAGATCCAGACACCCAAGGGCAGATCTCAGGCACAAGGTTCTTATAGGTCAAAACAATGGGGTGCTTCTACCTCCAAAGCTGGAGAAGATAAAGCACAAACATACAGAAAGCAGTCCCAATGACTTTTCCCTGCCTGCACCAAGCACCTATCTTCTGGCAGCACCCTTAGGGGGAAAATTAGCACTTTTTGCTCAAAATTGGCACATTATAACCCAGGACAAATGGGTTCTAAATACAGTGTCACAAGGCTACAAATTCCATTTCTATACTCTTCCAAAGGCAAACGGCTGGCCAGATCTGCCAAAAAATCAATGGGCAGAGGCACAAAAACAGGTTTCGTCCCTCGTGGACATAGGTTCATAGGTTCATAGGTTTATACTAGGCTATCTGCCCTAAGGCATTTATAAGCCTAGCCCAAATTTTTGTGGCTTACGCCACCCCTTATATGAAAAAATACTGTGCCCATTAGTTTGTTGTGCCTCTGTCCAGCAGTGACACAGAGATGATTCCCGGGGTAAACCTACGATCTCCCATCCACAGGTCTAGATTTCTCTTGAACAGAGTCAGCGAGGTGCTCTGCCTCACATGGACCGGGATTTTATTCCACAGCATAGGGAGTCTCTGAGTGATAAATCTATCCCTCCAGCACGTCCTATTTATATCCGTGCTAAGGTTTAAGTCGCTTGCTCTAGTGGTTTTGGTGGATTTGGATTTTTGAGGTGGAGCATGTCCATTAATTCCGGGTTGGACATGGCCTTGTATGTCAGGCACATGTCACCTCTGAGCAGGCGGTATGCGACTGAATAGAGCTGGAGTTTCTTCAATCTGGCAGCATATGACAGATTTTGGAGTCCCTTTATCCTTTTGGTGAGGAACTTTTGGGGTCTCTCCAATTGCTGCAGATGTCAGGTGAGATACATCCCGAATGGGGCATTGTACTCGATCATTGGTCTGATAAGTGAAGAGTACAGGGGAACAATAACCTCACTAGATCTGGATGTGAATCCCTTCATGATCAGGTGGGCAATGTAGAAGGTCTTTCTAACCACTTTAGCAACGTGAGTGTCAAAAGAAAGGCCACTGTCAACCTGGGTCCCCAGGTCCCTGATAACCTCTTCTGTGCTTAGTGGATTGCCACCTATATGGTAGCTTGGGGTTACCTTGTTTTTCCCGAAGGGTATGACTATACATTTTTGGCGTTTAACTTCAGGCCATGGCTCTGGCACCAGCTATCTGTTTCCGTGAGTCCCTTCTGAAGGATATCCGTGTCTGATGCACTTTCCACTATGGTGCCCAGTTTGCAGTCGTCTGCAAACTTTGTCAGCCAAAGTCCTCCTATGTTGGCCTGTGCTTCTGAGAAGTAGATGCCAAACAATAGGGGGCCAAGGACCGAGCCCTGTGGGACACCACTTGTGACTGGCTTGGAGTCTGACACAGCGCCAGCAACTCTAACCCTGTGGGTTCTGTCCTTAAGCCAGTTTGCAACCCATCTTGTGACATATGGGTTTACATTTAAGCTGGTAAGTTTTTCTACAATACCTGAGTGGGGTATTGTGTCGAAAGCCTTTGCAAGGTCAAGGTAGGCTGTATGGACTGCCTTTCCCTCATCAATGGCCTTGGTGACTGTTTCGAAGAAGTCAACCAAGTTCAAAAGGCATGATCTTCCCTTGACAAAGCCAAACTGGGTCAGGTCCAATGTCTGCAAGTCCCCTATATCTTTGTTTATGAGCTCCATTATGATCCTCTCCATAGCTTTGCAGACTAGACTTGTTAAGCTTATGGGGCGGTAATTACCAGGGTCCGTAGAGGCGCCGCCTTTGTGGAGTGGGACAACAGTTGCCGTACGCCACTCCTTGGGCACGTATCCTGTGGTAAGGCTGAGATTAAACAGCTGCCTTATGTGCGGGTTTAATTCTTCATTTAGCTCGTGTAGCACACAGCCGGGGACACCATCCGGTCCCATTGATGCTGTGTTTTTAGCTTTAGAGAGAGCAGCTTTCACCTGCGCATTTGAGATGTCCGGGAGGCTACACTCGGCTGGGATAGTTATCTCTCCTTTAGGGGGGGAGAGGGGGGTGAAGTATGCACTGAACCTGTCTGCCAGTATGTTGGCAATGTCTGTGGGTTCAGTGATTTTTGTATCATTTTGGACTAATTCTGAGCATATCTGGGAGTTTCCACCCAGGTTCCTAACATAGCTGAAAAAGGCCTTATGATTGTCCTTTGAATCCATGGCAATTTTTCTCTCAAAATTGGCCTTAGTTGATTTTATGAGTGCTCGTATTTTTTACTAATAATGATCAGGGTGACTTCCTTTTATGGATTTTGTTCTATCATGTAATAGCTTTCTCCTCTTATTGTAAAGTTTGTTAATGGCTGGGGTCCACCAGACTGGACGTTTGCCCTTTGTGGAAAGAGTCTTGGTTTTATTTGGGATTGCCTGATCCATGCAGTCCTGGAGGTGTTCATAGAAGGCATTTGTAAGGGCTTCCGCAGCTTGGGTTGTGGTTTCCACTGGCTCAGGGGCCTTGAAGGATACCACACCAGTCTTGAGTAGTGTGAAGTTTGCTTTAGAGAAGTTCTTCACTATGGTCTTTTTGTTTGGGGTGGGGCGGGATGTGGATTTCCAGTGAGATTAGTTTATGATCAGATCTCACCAATGAGGGATATACTTCCGGTGTGGAGCATTTTGTCCCCATGTTTGTGACAATGAGATCTAGTATATTTTCTCCTCTCGTGGGAACAGTGACTAGCTGTTCCATGGCATTTGAATTTATGAACTCCAGGAACCGTTGGGCTAGAAAGTTAGGGCTTGAGTAATGTTCCCAGTCTATATTCGGTAGTTGAAGTCACCCAATATGATGGTGTTTGGAGATACATTTATACCCTCCAGTGTCTTCAGGAAGGCTGTGTGGGGTTCCTGAGTTTGAGAGGGTGGCCTGTAGCATGCTACAATTTGTAGAGCAGTTTTGCCTATGGTTAGTTGCACCTGGATGGTTTCCGAGCTTCGTGCATTGCCACCAACCTGGAGGTGTGGGTATCCTTTATGAATATGGATACACCCCTCCTTTTGTGGTGTGGTCCGGGTTTTGGGGCGGAACGCATGATATGAGGTAAAACCTAATAGTGCCGGGTGCTCTCAGGAGCCTTGAACCAGGTTTCAGTTACAGCACAGACATCGATGTTCTCCATACTGAGAAGGGCCTCGAGTGCGTGCATTTTGAGATTTAGACTTCTGGCATTGAGCAGCATTACCCTCAGTTTCTTCCCATTTTTGTTTTCTAGGGTGGTAGGTTTAGAATTTGAGCCTTGCCTAAAAAGGCACTATGGGGTGGCAAGAGCCTTAGCCAATATCCGGAATCCCAGGGTGACAGGTGCAAGCAGTCCCTTGCGAAGCAGCGTGGCTTGTCAAGCATGTCATCCCAGGCAGACAGACACTGGATCCCTTTGAATGACACCAGACATTAAGCCAATTGTTAAAGCTGATCATCTTGTCTCTATATTGTGGCATCATTCTTGGTGAAGGAAGGATACTGCTCAGGGTTAGGGTCATACCTGCCTGGGCTACATAATCAGAGAGCTCCTCTATGTCTCTTTTCATGTAGTCCAGGGAGGTACGTCTCAGGTCGTTCACACCAGCATGAACAATGACTGTGTCATATTTGTACTTGCCGTGGAGTGACCCGAGTGCTTGTGTTATGTGGCGGATTCTAGCGCCCGATAGGCAGCTTACTGTGACCCTCTCCTTGTTCAGCCTGGTGAGTGGGACGTCAGTGTGTCTGACTATGGAGTCACCTATGACAAGTATGTTTGGTGTTGTATTTGGCCTTAAGGGCTGTGACTGCTTTGCACACTGCTTTTGTGGTTTATGTGTTGCTTGTGGGGTGTCTTGAGGTAGCAGTTGTTTGGGTGTCTGCTTTGGAGGCCTCTGCTGTTTAGGTAAATTTTTACTCAGGGCCTCCGAGTATGTCTTTGTGTGTTTATGTGTTTGATTCAGTGGAGTGGTAGCATTATGTGAGGCTAGTTTTGTGGTGTGTGTAGTTGCCTTCTTCTCCTGTCTGGTCTTGCCAGCCCTGAGTTGAGAGAGCTCAGCCTCCAGTTTGGCTAAATAGCTGCATCTCTCGCAAGTATTTGTGTTATGTGGGAGGAGGAGAGGGTTGTCTGTGTACATGAGGCAGTTATAACATTGCCTCAAGATTCCCAGATTCACCAGCTGGACCGGAGAGAAGATTGACAACTGACCTTTGGACATGCTAGAATAATATTGGGAATTCCTTAATTGAAAACAAGGGCCAGTGGGGAGTGAGGGTGTAGTGCTTTTAATTTTTAGTGCTGACTTATATAATTGCTTTAGTGAGCAAGTGCCAGGTAACTTGAGTGCAATGTGTTACAAGTAACTAAATGCAAAACGACAAACAGTAACTTTCTTTCAAGTGAAACAAGGAAATAAGTACAGTAAGCAATGCAGATATCACTAGTGATCCACAGAAGCGCTGAGAAGTTGTGTATTAGGTGGAATTAGCTTCCAGGGAAATAACAAGCAAACAAACAACAAGCATATAAACAAAGCTAGATTCAGCAGGCCTGGATCTAGTCTATGCTAGAGCAAACAAGGTGAACCAATTTCAGTAAGATACAGTTCAAATATTCAGGCACTATAAACCTTTAACCAGAAATTCCCAGCTCAGAAGGGCAGAGTCCAGCCTCTTCTCCCACAAGAGTGCAGACCACGAACCTTCTTAATGTAAAATAACTGGCCTGAAGCCCAAGTGCCTAAACCAGAACTAATACACTTGGACACTGGGCTCTCAATCAGCAGTTCCCAACTTAGAAGGATGAAAGCTAACTGTCCTGCCACCACAGTGCTTGCCACAAACCTTCCTAATGTAAAACAACTGGTCTGAAGCCAAAGTGCTTAATCCAAAAGACTTGAATGATAGCTACACTTTAATCAAGTTACAACCAAGCAGTAATAAATACCATTGAATACTTTAGAGAATGTCTGGATTAGTGCTCAAGTTACACAAACAAAGCTAGATCCAGCAGGCCCGAATCCAGTCTATGCCACAGCAAACAAGGCGCACCAACTTCAGTAAGAAACAGTTCAGATATGCATGCACTATAAGCCTTTAACCAGAAATTCCCAGCTCAGAAGGGCAGAGTCCAGCCTCTCCTCCCACAAGAGTGCAGACCACGAACCCTCTTAATGTAAAATAACTGGCTTGAAAGCCCAAGTGCTTAAACCAGAATTAATACACTTTTAGAATAACAGACACTGAGCCCTCAATCAGCAGTTCTCAACCTAGAAGGATGTAAGCTACCTGTTCTGCCACAACAGTGCAGACCACAAACCCTCTCAGTGCAAAACAACTAACTGGTCCGAAGCCCAAGTGTTTAAACCAAAAGGCTTAGAATGAGTTACACCAAGCAGTAATAAATACAATTGAGTATTTTAAGATGATGCAAAAGTAAAAAGAAGTAGGTAAAAACACAAGTACAGTAAAAGCAGATGAAATTTTTTTTTTTTTTTTCCTGAACAAGTGCTGAGATCAAAGAAACAGATTTGAGTGCTGAAACTAGAAAACTGGCTAGTTATAAGAAAAAAAAACAAGCTAGAAGGCTTCCCTCAAACACAGAAGGGCTTGGGGGCTCAGAAGCCTACAAATAGTCTGTACCACTTAACAAGAAAGGCAGGAAATAAGCTTAATTTTTTTCTATTTCCCAGATGCTCTCTTTGTACACAGTAGGAGTGCCTGAAATCAGAATATGATCTCACTGCACTCAGTTGAGTGAGCAGATGAGATGGGCCCAGAGGCAGGCTGAGGGGCGGGCAGTTTCAATGCCACTAACTGAAGAGCAGAATAACTTCAGATAAAAATTCCTTCAACACTCAAATTAAATAGTGTATTTTTAAAAAAAAAAGAGCAGATAAAGGTACTTAAATTCTCTTATACGTCCAGTTGAATATAACCAAGTTCTTAGCTGGCCAAGCTGAAGTTTTAAAGCAGGAATTATTTCACATGCACCAGTTTAAATATGCAAGGACAGGAAATCAAAGAATGTGGCTACCCCCACACCTGTAATTACTAGCAAATAACAAAATTCAGCCAACACTAGCTTCAGTTCAAGTTACTGAAGAGCAGAATAACTTCAGATAAAAATTCCTTCAACACTCAAATTAAATACTGTATTTAAAAAAAAAAAGAGCAGATAAAGGTACTTAAATTCTCTTATACGTCCAGTTGAATATAACCAAGTTCTTAGCTGGCCAAGCTGAAGTTTTAAAGCAGGAATTATTTCACATGCACCAGTTTAAATATGCAAGGACAGGAAATCAAAGAATGTGGCTACCCCCACACCTGTAATTACTAGCAAATAACAAAATTCAGCCAACACTAGCTTCAGTTCAAGTTACTGAAGAGCAGAATAACTTCAGATAAAAATTCCTTCAACACTCAAATTAAATACTGTATTTTTAAAAAAAAGAGCAGATAAAGGTACTTAAATTCTCTTATACGTCCAGTTGAATATAACCAAGTTCTTAGCTGGCCAAGCTGAAATTTTAAAGCAGGAATTATTTCACATGCACCAGTTTAAATATGCAAGGACAGGAAATCAAAGAATGTGGCTACCCCACACCTGTAATTACTAGCAAATAACAAAATTCAGCCAACACTAGCTTCAGTTCAAGTTACTGAAGAGCAGAATAACTTCAGATAAAAATTCCTTCAACACTCAAATTAAATACTGTATTTTTTAAAAAAAAAGAGCAGATAAAGGTACTTAAATTCTCTTATATGTCCAGTTGAATATAACCAAGTTCTTAGCTGGCCAAGCTGAAGTTTTAAAGCAGGAATTATTTCACATGCACCAGTTTAAATATGCAAGGACAGGAAATCAAAGAATGTGGCTACCCCCACACCTGTAATTACTAGCAAATAACAAAATTCAGCCAACACTAGCTTCAGTTCAAGTTACTGAAGAGCAGAATAACTTCAGATAAAAATTCCTTCAACACTCAAATTAAATACTGTATTTTTAAAAAAAAGAGCAGATAAAGGTACTTAAATTCTCTTATACGTCCAGTTGAATATAACCAAGTTCTTAGCTGGCCAAGCTGAAGTTTTAAAGCAGGAATTATTTCACATGCACCAGTTTAAATATGCAAGGACAGGAAATCAAAGAATGTGGCTACCCCCACACCTGTAATTACTAGCAAATAACAAAATTCAGCCAACACTAGCTTCAGTTCAAGTTACTGAAGAGCAGAATAACTTCAGATAAAAATTCCTTCAACACTCAAATTAAATACTGTATTTTTTAAAAAAGAGCAGATAAAGGTACTTAAATTCTCTTATATGTCCAGTTGAATATAACCAAGTTCTTAGCTGGCCAAGCTGAAGTTTTAAAGCAGGAATTATTTCACATGCACCAGTTTAAATATGCAAGGACAGGAAATCAAAGAATGTGGCTACCCCCACACCTGTAATTACTAGCAAATAACAAAATTCAGCCAACACTAGCTTCAGTTCAAGTTACTGAAGAGCAGAATAACTTCAGATAAAAATTCCTTCAACACTCAAATTAAATACTGTATTTTTAAAAAAAAAAGAGCAGATAAAGGTACTTAAATTCTCTTATACGTCCAGTTGAATATAACCAAGTTCTTAGCTGGCCAAGCTGAAGTTTTAAAGCAGGAATTATTTCACATGCACCAGTTTAAATATGCAAGGACAGGAAATCAAAGAATGTGGCTACCCCACACCTGTAATTACTAGCAAATAACAAAATTCAGCCAACACTAGCTTCAGTTCAAGTTACTGAAGAGCAGAATAACTTCAGATAAAAATTCCTTCAACACTCAAATTAAATACTGTATTTTTAAAAAAAAAAGAGCAGATAAAGGTACTTAAATTCTCTTATAGTCCAGTTGAATATAACCAAGTTCTTAGCTGGCCAAGCTGAAGTTTTAAAGCAGGAATTATTTCACATGCACCAGTTTAAATATGCAAGGACAGGAAATCAAAGAATGTGGCTACCCCCACACCTGTAATTACTAGCAAATAACAAAATTCAGCCAACACTAGCTTCAGTTCAAGTTACTGAAGAGCAGAATAACTTCAGATAAAAATTCCTTCAACACTCAAATTAAATACTGTATTTTTTAAAAAAAAAAGAGCAGATAAAGGTACTTAAATTCTCTTATACGTCCAGTTGAATATAACCAAGTTCTTAGCTGGCCAAGCTGAAGTTTTAAAGCATGGCGGCCATTCAGCAAGTACCAGAGCAAGAGCGGGGACAAGGAGTTTACTCAAGACTGTTCTTGGTACCCAGAAAGGACAAGGCCTGGAGGCCAATACTGGACCTATCTATTCTGAACACATTCCTGGATATTCCAAAATTCAAAATGTTGACTTTGCAGCAGCTTCTGCCCATGCTGGGCAAGAACGCTTGGCTTGTGACATTAGACCTAAAAGAGGCATACCTGCATGTTCCAGTCAGACAATCGTGCAGAAGATACCTCAGATTCAAGGCTGGTTCAATGCATTACCAATTCTCTGCACTGCCCTTTGGCTTATCCACTGCACCCAGGGTCTTTACAAAGTGCCTGGCACCAGTAATTGCATTCTGCAGACAAAGAGGAATACAAATGTACCCTTACTTGGATGACTGTTTAATTCAAGCAGAGAGCAAGGACATTCTTCTTCAACATCTGGCATTTGTGAAAAGACTTCTAACATGCCTAGGGTACACAGTCAACGAAAAGAAATCAAAACTAGTACCTTCTCAAGATATAACATTCCTGGGTACAAGCTTGAATACAGCTGCCCAGATGGTTTATCTCATGCCAGACAAACAAAGGCAACTGACTACCTATTTCACAATGTTGGCAACAAAGGCTCAGTTATCTGCAAGAAAGATTCTGCAGGCTTTGGGCTTCATGGCATCCTGCATCCTACTAATTCCATATGCAAGACTGCATATGAGGAAACTTCAGTGGTACCTAAAAAGTGTTTGGACTCAACATTGCCACAGCCTGGAAACAATGATGACTCTTATTCCCTGCCTGCAACAGGAGTTTCGATGGTGGGCAAATGCTTGTCACCAGAACAAGGGACAGCCATTCACATTACCCTCAGCCAGTCAGACACTAACAACGGATGATTATGCCTGGGGGGCTCACATGGCAGGAAGATGCATTCAGGGCACATAGACCTCAAACCAAATGCATCTACATATCAATCAAAAAGAGATGCTAGCTGTTCAAAATGCCCTGACAGCCTTCAAGGACCTACTTCATCCGGGACAACTACTAATAAATACAGACAACACCACGGTCATGTGGTATATAAATAAGCAGGGGGCACACATTCTTACCCCCTTTGCAGACCAGCCATGACATTGTGGGACAGAGCTTTGCCTTACCAAGTACATTTGCAGGCACAATTCCTGCCAGGAAAGGAAAATACGCTGGCAGACGAACTAAGCAGAAACCTCATGGATCCCCTCGAGTGGCAGCTGGATCCACAAGTCTTCAGCATGATAACAAGGAAATGGGGATGCCCAGACATAGATCTATTTGCCTCCCCTCACAACTACCAACTAAAAAGATTCTGCACAAGGACTTATCACAGACAAGCATGGAAGGTGGACGCCCTATCTTTCAGTTGGAAAAACCTATCAGTATATGCCTTCCCTCCACTGCCTCTCCTCCCCAAGGTACTCCTAAAGGTCAGACAGGAGAAACCAAAGATGATACTGATTGCCCCAGACTGGCCCCGCCAGTACTGGTATCCAATCCTAAGGAATTTGTCTCTTTACCCAGCTTGGACCTTACCCCAATTACCTCGTCTTCTGTCCCAGCAAAACAGTCAGATCCTGCACAGCCAACTCAGGACATTAAACCTGGCAGCATGGCCGATAATGTAGTCATACAAAAACACCTCTCAGCAAAGCTGTGATGGATGTCATTCTGAAAGCCAGAAGGCCTAGTACAAGAAAATTTTATGCTGGAAAATGGAAGAGATTCTGAGCTTGGAACCAGGCACAAGGAACTGATACAACTGTACCAAATATTCCTCAGATTTTGCAATACTTAACTGAGATGCTGGACAAAGGCCTATCCTTTTCATCAATTAAAATTCATGCCTCTGCCATTTCGGCTTATTACAATACAGAGCCACCAATTTTTTCTCATCCTTTATTAAAGAAGTACCTCAGAGGAGCCAAATATTTAAGGCCTCCAAGGAGATCACCAATACCTGCATGGGACCTTGGAAAAGCTCACCCTGCCTCCTTTTGAGCCAGCTGCTACTGTTGATATAAAGTTTTTATCTTGGAAAACAGCTCTGCTCTTAGCAATTACTTCTGTAAGACGAGTTTCAGAGCTACAGGCGCTCATGGCTGTGGAACCTTTTATAATTTTTTATCCAGACGGGGTCTCTCTGAGAACAAACCCAACATTTATGCCTAAGGTGGTGCCCAGTGTGGCTCTTAACCAAACTATTCATCTGCCAACTTTTTATCCAAATCCACAGAACAAGGGGGAGAGAATTCTGCATTCTTTGGACGTACACAGACAGCTTAGATTCTACTTGGACAGAACCAGAGCTTTCAGGAAGACAGAGCAATTACTAGTGGCATATGCTGCAGGATCACAAGGAAAGGCTATCTCAAAGCAGACTATTTCAAAGTGGATAGGCCACTGCATTTGTTTATGCTATTCACACCATGGCAAGCCAGTGCCTAAGGGCATTAGGCCACATTCCACCAGAGCTGCTGCCACATCAGCAGCCTTTCTCAGGGGAGTACCAACCAGAGACATTTTAGAGGTGGCTACTTGGAGTTCAGTGCACACCTTTACAAAGTATTATCATCTGCCATTCTACTCTAAATCCAGGGCAGGCTTTGCCACTGCAGTTCTGCAGGGCCTCATAGCTGCTCCTAATGCTGTTTAGCTCCAGCCTCCCAACCATAGCTATGGGACTCTACCCAAATGTAATGACTGCAACAGTGAAACACGAAGAGCATAGTACAGTTGTGTACACTTACAGTAAATGTAGATGTTCGAGTGTATTCACTGTTGCAGTCCAGGTTACCCACCCACCATCCCCCTTTTTTCTATAGATCTTATCTTTCCTTCTCTGATTTATACAACCAATGTGGTGTATTTGCTTATAGATGAAGGTAAAATTTATATTGGTGCTTTTATTGATCTATATATATAAAATTTGGCTACCCTTTTAGGGGCACCTGACATCTGGGTAAAAAAAAACTAAAGAAAATGGCATCGGCTGCTTCTTTTATACCCCTGACGACCTGATGTCAGAGAAGGGGCGACAGTGGCCGACGCAGGACCCAAGACTTTGGAATTCAGGCCAGCTGAGGGTATCCTGCCGGCAGGATTACCCAAATGTAATGACTGCAACAGTGAATAAGTGATAAGGGTGGGGGGATAGTAATTATGGACAAAATTTTGTACGAAGGAAAGATGAATACTATCCTAAGGGATGAAACGAAGTATACAGGGGTATCATTAAATGAAATTAATGTAGCATACCATAGAGTTGATTCCATTCTACAAGATTTATTGGTAGAAAAAATAATAGATGAAAAAACTTTTAAATACTTGGAAGTCAAGAAACCTAGGGTAGCCACCATATTCGGAATACCGAAAATTCATAAGGATATGGGAAATCCACCCCTCAGACCAATTGTCTCAGCCGAGGGCTCTAAAACTGTCCCCCTAGCAAAGTTTGTAGATTTTAAGACCAAACATATCTGGGTCAACAACAAGTTAATTCTTAAAGATTCTTGGGACTTTCTGGGGGAACTAAATCAGGACAAGTTTAGAGATGACATTAGGTTCATCACAATAGATGTTATTGATTTGTTTGGAAGCATACCACATGCAGAAGGTATGAATTCATTCGAAGAGTCTGTGTTTGAAGATGTTAGTTTGAGTCTCAATGACAAGGTAGCGAGTGTGATATTAATGGACACGGTATTAAAATATAATTTCATTATGTTCAATTGTGAATATTACAAGCAGAAAACAGGGGTGTCCATGGGGGCCGCTTGTGCCCCCACATATGCTAATATTGTTCTTTCCAAATGGGAAGAGCAATTCATCACCAATTGCAAGTTCAAGGAACAATGGACATTGTACCATAGGTTCCTGGACGATATTGTCATTTTTTGGATTGGGAGTGAAGAAAGTTTTTTGGAATTCATGGAGTACATTAATCATACTACCAAGTTTTTGAAGTTCACCTATACTATCAGTACAGAATCATTGAAATACCTCGATGTAGAAATATATAAAAGAGCTGGAAAATTTGAGAGTAAGGTATATAGAAAGGAGACTTATGTCAATTCATACCTACATTATAATAGTGCTCACCCCTTACATAGCAAGAAGAACATTGTCAAAGGACAATTCGTTAGGGGTTCTCGAATGACATCAAATGACTCAGATTTTCAGGCAGAATGTAAGTTACTACACAATATGTTTAAAGAAAGAATAAACTCAGAAGTGAGGTTGAAAAGGGAAGGCTGGGTAGATTTGAACCCTTAATAGGTAAGGGGAATAAGTATAAAACTGGATCGGGGTATCATATAGAAACAGATAGTAGGAAGAATGATCAAGAAAATTATAGGAGAAGTCTAGTTTTAGAATATAATAGTTCTAATACAAGGTTATGTGATTTTTTCAAAAAAGAATGGAAAAAATTTAGTACTCTAACCGATATAGAAGAGATACCCAGAATGGAACCTAGGATAGTATTCAAAAATCCACCTAATATAGGTAAAATCTTGGAAAGGGGAAATAATATGGTTAGGGATAGCAACACAAGGAGATGTGGGACATATAAGTGTGGAAGATGCCCACAATGCCCGTACATAATCAATAAGGCAGAAATATATATAGATAGCAGAAAGAGAAGGGTTACAAGTAGGACGTACTATAATTGTGATAGTAGGGGAGTTGTTTATATAGCAATTTGTCAGATATGTCAGTCGTTCTACGTTGGTAAGACTGAGAGATGTTTGAAACGTAGAATTTATGAACACTATTATGACATTTCAAAAGCTAAAAATACCAATGCACTATACAAACATAGCAATGTATGCCCAGAGGCCAAATATGAATTTTTTGTTTTGGATCAGGTTAAACCTGATAAAAGGGGAGGCCTCTGGGAGGAAATCCTGGAGAATAAGGAATTATGGTGGCAGGTGCATTTGGATTCTAACACTAGTCCAGGAATTAATGATTATTTGACTATAACACCCCTACTTAAAATAAGAGCTAACAAATTATAAAGTAGTTCAGATTATGGACACTAGAGGGCATTAATATAGGATGACCATCTAAGTTTCAATCACTAGAATATATGTGAAGAATTTAAAATTAAAATACTGTTTTTTTTTTATTATATTTATTATATAAATTATTTTTGTATGCATATTTATTATAATTAAGTATTAATTGTCAGATGTCAGTTTTTAATAGTAGAATATATATTTTTTTTTAACTTACAGCACAAAGCACTTTAACATGAAAGGTATTAATATTAATGAATCAGATGTGGGGATTGGTGTGTTTGACTGAGTATGATAAGATTTATGACCAATGAAATTGTTCATTAATTAATTGATTCAGTACTTAAATGTGTGTTTAAAATTCATTACATTGTCTGATGAAGTCTTAGTGACGAAAACGCAGTGATATCAAGTTGTATGTAAGAGCGTTTATTTTTTACTGGTCTTGCAGTCTCGGAGACTAGTTAAACAGCGTGGTTCACCATTTTTAATTTTGTGAAATAAACTTCTGTGGATCTCTAAACAGCGTGCCCAGGCACTTTATTTGGACTTATTAGTTTTTCAACTAGTGCTGGTGATCGTTTTAGCAGTTCGAGGATATTTCATAGAATTAAAGGGATGCTAGGAAAATAATTTAGGTTGTTATAATAATGACTGTGTTGGTGTTGTGCATCGGGCAGTAAGCCCATGTATGTCTGTGCGGCATGCCATGGCTCCTTCAGTGATGAGCTCATGTTTGTTATCTCAAATGCCATCATTTTGTACAGTGATGTCCTCTCTGCTTGCATTGTTTTGGCCCTCGTTTGGGTTCTTCAAAATGTAAAAGAGATATTGACTGTTGGCCTAAATACAAACTGAAAACACTGTATAAAAACTAGAACTCCCTTATTTGAAAATATACTTCAGTGCTTCTGAACTTTGTTGTACTTTATCAGACGGTATTGAACATCCAGAACGGTTATATCAAATACACAAAAAGTCATTAACTACCTTATCAAATCATATTCATTTTAACAGTCATTTGATATTTATATTCAGCCCTCATGTCATATAACTGCCATATACATGCATTCTTACCATCTCCATTGCTAGTTCCCAAGGACTTTTCAACCTTTCTTCCTACTACCTTTCTCTTCTCTTCTCTTCTCTTCTCTTCTCTTCTCTTCTCTTCTCTTCTCTTCTCTTCCTTCCTTGGGCTTAGTCTCCCCTTCATCAACTTGAGCCTCTTATGCCTCTCCCTCTCCACCTACTCTGAATTCGCCTCTTCCATTGAAATGCTGAAATATATTATTCTTCTGGCCAGTACTAGTCTTTTATTTAAGTTATTTGTATACAGTGCCTTATTTTTCTAGTCTGCATTCATTTCTGTAAAAGTTGTAGTTATGTTTTATGTATGCCCTTTTTTAGTGGTCCATAAGTTAATTGTACTGAACTGCACTGCTTTATTCTCTTTATGAATCATTTTGTATATAGGTTCATAGGTAGGTACTAGGCTATTAGCCCTAGGGCCTATATAAGCCTAGCCAAAAAGGTAAGCTGGCTTTCGCCACCCAAAAAAATTATTTTCCTGTGCCCCTGGCAAGATATGCTCTTTTATGCTATCTGTAGCTGTTTCTGCTAAGTTGTATTACATGTTATTTTCTTACTATGTATCTTGCATTCTTGGAGCTTTTCTTCCCAGATCTCTGCTGAAAAGGGGCACTACCCAGTCCAGACTGTCCTGGTTATCACAAACAATGAATATAATAATCTGTTAGCCCATGCAGTTTGGTGGTATAATTACCTAATTTGTTACTGATATTGACTACAGCTTATGTCTTTTTGTATTAAATCAATAATTTGAAATGCAAAATATTTAAAATGTTTAGATATATTAAGCAATTGACATAGAACTTAGCAAAATCATGGAATTGCTGACATTTGCTGTCTTTTAAACAGCTGATATACCTGCCTACATAAAATGATTGACATGTTAAACGTCTGTATAGATATGTCATGATATTTGTCTTGTAGTCAGCATAATGTTTACATTTAAAATGTCTTAAACATTTTCTAGTCCCAGGTTGTTTAAAATCATTAGTCCTGATCTGTTTACAATCTATCCCCTGACAAGAGGCCTCCATGTGGTGTGAAATGCATTGCTTATTGTGAATTAACCTCAATTCTTTATAGTGTGTGTCACGAGCTTTGTCTTTCAGATGTTGACTATTTTACTGGGCTATTGATATTTCTTTGGAGCAGTTCTTCCTGCACCACAGTTGAGACCCATCTCAAGGAGTCTCTCTGTGCAACTCTTGACTTTTACAGTTTCTAATTCCTCCTTGGCACTTGAGCATGTTTGCTTTGTATGCACATAGCTATGTTTTCTTTTGTACAGCTCTCAATCTCCCCTATAAGACAACACAGCTGTACCCACTGCATTACTACTCCTGATTCCGCTGCTGTACCTACTGCATTGCTTCTCCTGATTCCGCTGCTTTACCAGCTGCATTAGTACCCCTTATTCTACTGCTGTACCAGCTGCATTAGTACACCTGATTCCATTGCTGCATTACTATTTTCAGTCTTGATACCACTTCAGCTGTAACGAATCGTGATGCTGTGTTTTAATCACATTATTCAAATATTTTGGATTAAAACAAATGTATATCCTGTTTTGCTTTACAACAGTAATCGATTTTTTCACACACAAACACCCGACCTTTGTTGGTTCCAGCTTCATCTTAATTGCACCTCAGCTTTCCATTCTGTTTGATTCCTGCTCATCTTAACTCTGTTTGACAGCTATTGCTAAAATCCTAGGAGAGTGTGTTACTGGCATATATGTATATCAGCATAGTCATGAAGGGATGTCCTTGTCCTGGTCTGCACTTTAGTCAAGATGTCTATGCCATTTTAAGCAACAAATGGTGAATGAACAGCTTTTTTCTAAACTCACAATAAGTACTGAATTTCTGTCCAGTTGTTACTGTGTTATCATTTTTATCTCCTAGAAAAATAAGAGTTAAGTACTTTTAAGAGTTATTTCCCAGCAATGTACCGGAATGTGAAACAGTATACCTTCTCATGGTTATTGGTTACTCCACTTGAAGAAAGATAGAAACTGAAAATGCTCTTCATATTGATCATTATTGCAGTAGCCTAAGCTTTATGGGTTATATCATGCATAGGATGTAACAGCTGGCCAGCTACCAAAGCTTCAGGGAACTTTCCACATGCCCAAACCATTAGCTTGAACTATGCTGACTAAAAAAAATAGGCTTGGATGCAAGCCCTTCAGAGCTTTCCTGCCGCTGAAGAGTGATCTCCTCTTTTGGCTTCACAGGATCCACAGCTGACTTGTGCTTTTCTGTCACTGGGCAGGTAAGTTCCCTTTGTGGAAAAAACTTACACATATTATTAATGTTTAAAATTTACTTTCCTGTGTGGGAGAGTACTTTTTAAGCCAGGAGTAAGTGTTTTTATTGACTAGGAACGAAAGACACAACAAAGGAAACTCCTGAATAATGTTGAAACACAAAATAGACTCCTTTATTAGATTAACGCCAGAAAAGAAGCAAACAAGTGATGTTAAGTTGTCTATCTCGCCTTCATTCTTGCTGGATGGGTTCGGAGCCGATCCTCAGCTCCGACTCGGCCAATACTAAAGCTCGAGAGCTAATTCCACCGGCTCGAGGCTCCCCCATATCCCACAATGCTAGGCGGTAACTCCTCAGATCTTGTTTGCCGCTTAGCTGACGAGTTGCTCTTTCCAACCGGCTCTGCAGGTTAGTTACTTTATATAAAGTTTTTACTAAAATAGACCCCCTTTAAGTTAGTTTTTTCAGTAGTGGTTAGTTAGTTAAGTAGTCTTTTACCACTCCCTACCAAATTCCTCCCCCTTTTCTAAAAATTTTTTCAAGAGTTCTTCCCTTAGGCCTTTAGGCCCTTTCCCACCCCTCCTAGTAGTTGGAGTGACTGTGTTTTCTAGGGAATTTTGTTAAGATAGTTACTTATTTTAAATTTAGTGTAATCTGTGTGTGTGAGTGTGAGTGATTGCACTACTCTTTCTTTAGATATGTCTAAGGAATCGAAGGTCTCAGGCTTTAAGAAGTGTGACTCGTGCTGTCAGAAGATGTCTCTGACAGACGGTCACACTTCTTGTGTATACTGCCTGGGACCTTTACACCTGCAGGACTCTTGTGCTGTCTGTCATGGTTTCAGCCCTAGAGTCCTGCAGGAACGTAAAAATAAGCTAATTTTAAGAGGCTTATTGAAGCCTGAGGGTCCCCCGACACATTCTATGTCGGGGAAGCCTTCTAAGTCCTCCAGGCAGTCTGCTCCAGCGTCCGAGCCATCCTCCTGAGGTTCAAAGACCGTTTTAATGGTTCAACCATTGGCTCCGGCCGGAGCCGATGATTATAGACCTACCACACATACTGTGTCCTCGGCTCCGGCTGGAGCCGAGACAGACAAGTCTAAGTCGGTTCCGACACTCTTGTCGGAACCGATTACTAGAAAGAGGTCCAGGTCTCCTTCTATCGGCTCCATTCTTTCAGCTCCAGCCTCACCGCTCTTGTCTGAATGGAGCCATAGGTCACACTCCTCTAGGTCCTCCAGACTTTCGGACCATGATTTGCAGAGGGTGGTGAGTAGACTTCTTAAGTCCGAGGCACTGGCCCAGATGTTACACAGCCCGACTCAACAGTCGATGGCTGCCCCTGTTCCATTAGACATTCCTCCTCTGACTCTATTGAGTTTGGAGCCGGTGCTGCTCGGAGCCGAAACTGTGGGAGCGTCGGAACCGATACCTTTCCTTTTGGCGCCATCGTCTGCTCCGATCTCCTCCTTGGAGGGATCTCGGCGCCGGACTTCCCTCGTCGGCTCCGAGGGGGCGAGTGGCATCGGACCCTTGTCCGACCCCGCTCTCCCTCTCGGTGCTTCGGCGCTGGTTAGTTCGGCTCCGGCATCGGCTTCGGAGCCATCCTTGTCGGTGCCGGGGGAGGTTTTCAGCTCTTCGGAGTGGAGACCTCTGGCTCTGCCTGATAGGGGTGCCTTTGAGGTCATGCGGAGCGTGTTAGAACCTGGTTGTACTCCACAGTCGGCTCCATCAGTTCCTCCCTCTACAGTGCCTGCGGTGAATTCTTCTCACCTCCTTGCTTCGGACCGTAGAGAATCTGCGCCTCAAGTATCCCCAGTGGGAATTTCCTCCTCTTCCGAGGCCTCTCCTGATCTTGCAGAAGAACCCCTTAGGAAGAGACAGTGCAAGAGGAAGCACATTGACTCCCCTGAGTCTGTCACCTCTGACACTGATTTGGAAGATTCTGAGGGTTCCCCTCGTTCCCCCTCTGAAGATGTCTCCTTTGCAGACATACTAGAAATCCTGAAGCAGAGGGGGAATTGGCCAGCCCTTAACACTTCAGAGGATGAATCAGTGTACCTTGAGGCATTTGGTTCTCGACCTTCCACCTCCTGGGTGTCCCCTCCCTTTGACCCACTCATGGAAGTGTTGGCGAGGAAGGCTTGGATGGCTCCTGACTCCGTGGAACCCACCCCTAGGAGGCCGGCCAAATTTATCACTGCCCCCAAAGATAAGGAGTTTTTGTGCAAAGGTGTCTCTGGGATGCCATGGTGGTGGCTACTGCCACCAAGAAGGAATTAGCAGAACCTTCGGTGCCTGTTCATCCTCCTAACAAGGAATCTAGGACCATGGACAGGTATGGTAAGCGGATGTTTTCATCAGCGACCTTTTCCATGCGTTCTCTGAATTACCTGTGTCATTTCACTCGTCTCCAGAGGGACTTGCTCAAGGAAATGAGTGAAGCGTTGAAGGATCCATCAGCTGTGGGTTTTCAAGATAGGATGAACTCCCAGCTGGCTACTCTTAATTCAGTGGTTAACTCCTCCATGCGCCTGATTTTGTACGCGGCTGATGGAGCGAGCAGAGCCGCAGGTACAGGGGTGGCTTTACGTCGCCATGCCTGGATGCGGCTATGTAGCTTTGCAGACCCTTTCAAGGCGTCTTTCACTAACTCCCCTTTTGACGGATCATCTCTCTTTGGTCCACAAGTGAAGGATACTCTGACAAGGTGTGAGGTAGTAGGTAAGACTCTTTCTGCCGTCGGAGTCTGTTTTTCTACCCCTTCTAGGCCTTACCCCAAAGGTCAGAAGGGGGGGAAGATGTGGTTCCGCAAACAACCACAGGGACTCTTACCGGACGCACAGAGTCGTTTTCCCTCTAGAGGCAGAGGGGGGAACAATAATAATAGATGCCGTCCTAGAGGCAAAGGGGGCCCGCAGAATCAGGGTAGTCTAGAAACTTTCTCTGACAAACCCTTTCAGCACCTCTGAAGGGTTGCCCGACTCCACCTTCAGAGGCAGTCGGGGGAAGATTATCTCTGTACCCAAAAGTCTGGCTTTCCCTTACTCAAGACAAGTGGGTACAGTCTATCATATCCGAAGGCTACAGAATCCCTTTCATTCGCATCTCAAAACAGTCCGGAAAATCCCTTCCAGATGTTCCACCCAGTCAAAGGGAACAAGCAGCACTAGAAATTTCAAAGCTGCTAGCAAAAAGAGCCATTCAACCAGTTCCAGCAGACCAACAAGGATCCGGAATTTACTCCAAATTCTTTTTGGTTCCAAAGAAAACAGGGGACTGGAGACCCATTTTGGATCTCAGCAACTTGAACAAGTTTGTCAAGAAAACAAAATTTCGGATGGTCACGCTGCAGTCCATCCTGCCCTTTCTGGGCCAGGACAACTGGATGTGCTCCATAGATCTCCAGGATGCGTACTATCACATCAAAATGAACAGACGATCCAGGAGATTTCTCTGCTTCAGGCTAGGGGCCAGTCATTTTCAGTTCAGGGCCCTGCCCTTTGGTCTCACTACAGCCCCCCCGAGTGTTCACCAAATGCATGGCAGTGGTCGCCGCTCACTTGAGGGGTCAGGGATTCCAGGTGTTTCCGTATTTAGACGACTGGCTCCTGACTGCCACCACCAGGCATCTACTTCTCTTAGCCAGAGACTACACCTTATGAACCTGTCAGACTCTAGGCATCTCGGTAAATTACGAAAAGTCTGTCTTGTCGCCTTGTCAATCTATTACTTTTATAGGCGCAAGATTAGACACAGTCAGTCTGTCAGCCAGACTTACAGAACAAAGAGTAGCAGACATTCACAAGCAGGTTTCCCTTCTCTTACGACAAAACAAGATCAAGGTCAGACTGGTGTTGAAAGTCCTAGGGATTATGGCGGCGGCTATTCCTCTCCTCCCCTTAGCCCGCTTTTACATGAGGATTCTTCAGTGGATGCTTTTCACTCAGTGGTCCTTTCAACTTCTACCAATGTCCCACTCTATCAGCATAACTCAGTCATGCAGGAATCATCTTCTATGGTGGGTCACATCCCCCCAACTTCTTCTAGGAAGACCCTCCACCCCCCCGCCCCCGGCTGCAACTCTGACAACGGACGCCTCCCTGATAGGGTGGGGGGGGGCATTACCAGGGCAGGACAGTCCAGGGCACGTGGCAGCCGATCGAGTGCCACTTGCACATAAATGTTCTAGAGATGAGAGCAGTGCTTCTAGCTTTGCAAGCCCTTCAAGACTCTCTTCCCAAGGGAACTATAGCAATTCAGACGGACAATATGTCCGTAGTGTGGTACATCAACAAGCAAGGTGGAACAAAATCTTACCCCTTATATCGAGAAGCACTCAGACTGTGGCAATGGGCGATCTCTTCTCAGCGCTTCCTGATAGCAACGCACATTCCCGGCAAGTCCAGTGTGATAGCAGACAGATTGAGTAGAGCTATCCTCATGCCTCATGAGTGGTCTCTGAAGAAATCATTATTGGAAGAAGTTTTTCGAACTTGGGGCCATCCTTGCTGCGATCTTTTTGCCACTCCCCAAAACAGCAAGTGTGCCGAGTTCTTCACTTTCTTTCCCCTACCAGGTCATCCCATCAGAGACGCTCTAGCTCACGATTGACCTCCGGGACTCCTGTATGCCTTTCCCCCCTTCCCACTGATACCTCAGCTGATTCGGAAAGCCACTGCTCTGAAGGCCTTAATGATCCTCATTGCCCCTTATTGGCCTCGACAAGTTTGGTTTCCCTTTCTTCATCGTTACCTTTTGGCGCAACCATGGCATCTGGACCCAGTTCCAGATCTCTTGATCCATCAATCGGGTCAACTGCACCAATCCCTTTCTTCTCTAAACCTCACAGTGTGGTTCCTCCAATTCCAACCTTAGCCAGGCTTCCCTTAATATCTCACTCAGTTAGAGATATTTTGATAGCTTCTCATAAGTCTTCTACCCGGAAGATTTATAGCAGCAAATGGAAACGTTTCTCTTTATGGGCAGTGTCCAAGGAAATAGACCCCTTTACTGCTCCTATTCAGTCCATTCTTGATTTCCTAGCTGAGCCTTTCCAAGCAGACTCTTCTCCTTCTACTATCAGGGTTCAATTGGCGGCTATATCTAATTTTCATGTGGGAGTGTTAGAGTCTACTATCATGTCCCACAAACTTTGTAAAGCCTTTCTGCAAGGAGTCTTTCTTCTTAAGCCCCCTGTCAAGGATCCACCTCCTCCATGGGATCTGAACTTGGTTCTAGCATCTTTGATTCTACCCCCCCTTTGAACCTGCAGCTTCATGTTCTATGAAGTTGCTGTCTTGGAAAATGCTTTTTCTAATAGCCATCACTTCGGCTAGAAGGGTTTCGGAACTTCATGCTCTATGCTGTCATCCTCCGTATCTAATTTTTCACAAAGATAGAGTATCCTTGCGTACCAATCCAACTTTTTTGCCTAAAGTGGCCTCTCAAACAAACCTGAATCAAACTATTGATCTCCCAGTTTTTTTCCCCAATTATGGCAACAGGTCAGAACAAAAATTGCACTCTTTAGATGTTCATCGCCAACTAAGGTATTATTTAGACAGGACTAAACAGTTCAGAAAAACAGACCAACTGTTTGTTTCCTATGCGGAAGGCAAGATGGGTCTTCCAGTCTCTAAAGTGTCACTTTCGAGATGGCTTACTTCTACGATTTCCTTTATTTATGAGATCAGACACCAGCAATTGCCCTCTAAGCCTAGAGCTCACTCTACAAGGGCATTAGCCACATCCATAGCCTTTCAGGATAGGCTTCCTATTGATTCATTTGTTCAGCAGCAACTTGGGCTTCACCTCATACCTTCATTTCTCATTACAAGTTGGACATAGCCTCCAGAGACCGTGCCAACTTTGGTTCCACTGTTCTCAAGAGTCTGTTCCGATAGGCCACCCGGGACGAGGTGCTAGGGACGCGGTCCCATCCAGCAAGAATGAAGGCGAGATAGACAACTTAACATTAAGAAGTTATGTACCTACTATAACGTTCCATGTTAGTTGTCTTCTTCTTGCCTTCTTTCTTGCGTCCCACCCTCCTTCCCCCTAGCCTGGACAGACCTAGAGGAGATTATTTTGTGACCTCTCTAATCCTTTCTCCCACTGTTTTACCACCTCTATATTTCCTCTGTTAGGTTTAAGTCACCTCACACTCAGCCCTATAGAGGTGGATTACCCTTCTCCATGTTATGGAGCTTTTTTCTTGCTTGGCCTAGCTTTCAAACGAGATCTGAGGAGTTACCGCCTAGCATTGTGGGATATGGGGGAGCCTCGAGCCGGTGGAATTAGCTCTCGAGCTTTAGTATTGGCCGGAACCCATCCAGCAAGAAAGAAGAAGACAACTAACATGGAACATTATGGTAGGTACATAACTTCTTATTTTTGTCCAAGTTTCCCACAGACTTCCTCCGATGTAGTAAATGATTGAATACTGTTACATCACTATATATGCTCATTAAGTTAATTAATCAATTAAAACAATGCTTTGTATTTAAAGGTATAATGTAACTAACATAATAAATATATCATGGAAATGCTTTGAGAATTAAAAATTTTAAAATATATAAAAACACCCACTAACAGACTGGAAGGACCAAGGGGGTCTGAAGTGGATGACTTTAGGAAAATAGCTGGTCAACTGACACAACTTGTAGAACTATTGACTCCTCTTAGCCAAGGACTTGTGGCCTTTTTATCTAGTTCTGGCTTGCCCACAAACCAGGAAGCATTGTCTCATTTTGGGCCATCTAAACATCAGGATGATGTTCATCGTGTTTCACTGTTGCAGTCATGACTGTAGGGTTCTCCCCTGCTGGCAGGCAGTCCTCGGTCGGCCAGAATCCCAAAGTCTGGGTCCGGCGTCGGCTGTTCAGCCATGCTCCCTGACGTCAGAGCGCCAGGAGTACAAAGCTGACAGCCGACGCTATGTTCTCCAGTCTTTCTTGCCGTGCGGTGATAGCAGTTTGCAAGTGCCGGTCGGCTGACTCCTGACAATTTTTTATAAACGTACTTCAGTCCGAAGACTTTCTTCGCCTACTCAAAGCTAAGTACCCCGTTGGGGAAACTTTTTTCTTGCTCCAGTCCGATGTCAGAAAAAGTTAATTGTATTTCATGTGGGAAGCAAATACCTCATAAGGATTTTCATTCTTACTGTATTCCTTGCTTAGGCCCTGACCACGACGTAGCTAGTTGTCGGTTTTGTGCTAGATTCAATCAACGTACAATTAAACGAAGGTACGATTTTGCATTTCATTACTTTGGTAGGCGTTTTAATTATAAAATGTCGTCGGATACGGTTCCGGCTACCGGAGTTCACAAACGATGCAAGGATAAAGACAGGCCTCCGAGGTCCAAATCAGATGATGTTGTACAAGCAGAGCCAGCTTCAGGTTCGGCCGTCGTCAGTGAGGTTCTTTTGCAGACCCTGCATCGGCCATTTTGGAACCGATGGCCGAAACGGACTCCCATGAGGAGCCAACTAGGCCTTTGAATATTTCTGTTGTAGGACCTTCGGACAATGCTCCTTCGGATGGGTCCGTAGCCGCTGTGCAGGTACCGGCTTCCGAAGGGGTTTTCAGGCCTACTCAGCTTCTAATAAAGGCAAAGCCAAAGACAAAGGCAAAGACTCCTTCCAAATCAAAGACTGCAGCCCAGGCCTCTTCTGATCCGGCACCCAAGTCTCAGAAACAGTTACTTAAGATGGCGGAGGACTTACTATGATTAGGGGTTCACATCCCCCTCCAGATAAAAGGCCAAGGCAGGAAGTTTATTATGACTCCTCTGATCAGGCTTCTGTTTCTTCAGTTTCTTCTTCTGACCAGGAATATTCTTTCCCTCCTTATGAGGATTCTGATGCTGAGGAATCCTTTCCTTCAGCTTCTCCCCCTGAGGATTTCTCTTTTGGGGAAACTTTGCATGAAATAAGGGAACATTTTCATGTGGAAGGACAGGAGTACTCGGAATCTAAGGAAAGACTAAGCGATTTTCTTCTTCTCCCCCAACATAGACCCCTGGCTATTCCTCCTATTTTGGATATTGTGGATGATGCTTTTTCGGAGGCTAACTTAACTCTTGACTCTTTCCCTCCAGCTCCTGTTAAGCCAGACAGATATTATAGGGTTCCTGATTCCCACCAGTTTTTATACAAGAATCCTACTGCTGACACTGAAACTATTTCTCAGGGTCCTAAGGGGGTTAAGGCCGCTTCTGCTAAAAACCCCATTCCCACTGAGAAGGATTCCAGATCTTTAGAAAGATGGGGCAAAAAAGTGTACACTTCTGCTACTTTATCTATTTGGGCTTTAAACTGTCAGTTTCATATGCTGAAATACCAGCAATTTCTCCTGTCTGTTTTAAAACAAAAGCTAACTTCCATTTCTGCCTGTGCAGATGATAAGGAATTACATGACTTAATGCATGCCACTGAACAAGTTGGGAAGCATGGTTTACACTGCGGATTTGATGCCTTGGAGGCTTCTTGTAGGGCTGCTGCCTCTGGCACAGTCATTAGAAGGCATGCATGGTTAAAGGAACAAAATTTGCCAGATCAAGTAAAAGCTAAATTATTGGATGCTCCTATTCAGCATAATGTTTTGTTTGGATCTAAAGCTGAAGAGGTGATAAAGAAGATGGAGGACAAGGCAAAATCCATGCAAACAGTTAAAGATTTTTTACAAGTACAGCCACCCAGATTTAGTAGGAATTGGCCTACAAAAAATTGGTCCTTTCCCAATTCAGACAGGCCTCAGAGGGGTAGATACAGACGCTCCCGAGGAAGGCCTCGCAAGCCTCTTATAGACCAAGACAGTGGACTGCTTCCACCCCTAGGGGAGGAGAGGACAGGTCGCAAGCTCATAGAAAACAGACTCAATGACTCCCTCTGTTGGGCTGCAGGAACTTCTTGCCTGGAAGCCCCTCTCGGAGGAAAACTTTCTCTTTTTCACCTAAACTGGACTCATATAATCCAAGACAAGTGGGTTCTGGATGTGGTTTCAAGAGGTTACAAATTCCATTTTCATACCCTACCAAGACCAAGCGGATGGCCAGATCTTCCAAAACATCAATGGTTAGAGGCCTTAAACCAGGTGGAAGCTCCCTTGGCTATGAAAGCCATAGAACTAGTTCCACTTTCAGAGATGGGACAAGGTTTTTACTCAAGGCTCTTTCTAGTCCCCAGGAAGCAAAATTCATGGAGACCCATTCTGGATCTGTCAGTCTTGAACACTTATCTTAAGATACCAAAATTCAAGATGCTTACTCTACAGCAGCTACTTCCAATGCTGACCAAAAATGTATGGATGGTAACTTTGGATTTAAAGGAGGCATATTTACACATTCCCATCAGGCAGGATTGCAGAAAATACCTCAGGTTCAAGGCCGGATCGAGGCACTATCAATTCTCTGCACTGCCCTTTGGATTGTCTACTGCACCCAGGGTCTTCACCAAATGCCTGGCTCCAGTAGTAGCTTATTGCAGACTCAAGGGAATTCAAATTTACCCTTATCTGGATGACTGTCTTATTCAGGCAGACAGCAAGGATGTCTTACTCCAGCATCTAGAGTTTGTTCAGAATCTTCTCAAGTTCCTGGGATTCACTGTAAACATAAAAAAGTCAAATTTGACACCCTCACAACAGATAATTTTTCTGGGCGCTTCTCTAAACACAACAACCCAGATGGCATTTCTGACATCCGAAAAACAATTACAGCTGGCTTCAACTTTCAAAACCTTGGCAACATTAACTCAGCTATCTGCAAGGAGATTCCTGCAGGCTTTGGGTTACATGGCCTCCTGCATCCTTCTCTACCATATGCAAGACTACATATGAGGAAAATACAGTGGTACCTAAAAAGTGTATGGTCTCAGCATTGCCACAGTTTAGACATACAGATCTCCGTCCTGCCTTGTCTTCAAAAGGAATTCCTTTGGTGGTCCAAGGCATGTACTCTAAACAAAGGAAAACCCTTCTGTCTGCCTCCTGCCACTCAGATACTAACCACGGACACCTCAGATTATGCATGGGGAGCCCATTTTCAGGGCAACTGTCTGCAGGGCCTTTGGACAAAGGATCAGAAGCACCTGCATATCAATTTAAAGGAAATGTTAGCCATTCAGAAAGCTCTACTGGCCTTCAGGAATCTTCTACAACCAGGACAACTACTGATACGGACAGACAACACCACAGTTATGTGGTACATAAACAAGCAAGGGGGATCTCATTCCTATCCCCTTTGCAGACTAGCCATGAATCTTTGGAACACAGCTCTAGCTTGCAAACTGGACCTTCAAGCTCAGTTTCTACCAGGGAAGCAAAACTTTCTGGCAGACAGTCTGAGCAGAAACCTATCGGACCCACACAAATGGATGCTGGACACCGAAATATTCAAGATGATTACAGCAGTCTGGGGATGTCCTCACATAGACCTCTTTGCATCCCACCTCAATCATCAACTACAGATTTTTTGCACCAGGACATTCCACTAACTAGCTTGGAAAGTGGATGCTCTATCATTCAGTTGGAGAAACCTCTCTGGGTATGCCTTTCCGCCTCTTCCTCTTCTTCCACGGGTATTATATAAGATCAAACAGGACAAGCCCAAGATGATAATCTTGCTGGCCCCAAACTGGCCTCAACAGTTTTGGTACCCAACACTGAAAAACCTTTGTCTGGAGCCCCCTTGGGTTTTACCACAGACTCCAAACCTTCTGTCCAAACACCAGGGTCAGGTTCTGCACTCCCTTGTCAAAACTCTCAGCCTGGCGGCCTGGTTAATCCAGGGTCTTTGATTCATTCTCTCCTACCCAAGCAGGTTATGGATGTCATTTTAGAAGTCAGACATCCTAGCACTAGAAAATCTTATGCAGGAAAATGGAAAAGATTTTGTTCCTGGATGCAGGCTCAGGATTCTGATCCTCTTATTCCTAACATTCCTCTGATTTTACTTTACCTGACAGACCTCTTACATAAGGGTCTCTCTTTCTCTTCAATAAAGATACATGCCTCTGCTATTTCTGCTCATTATAATGCAGACCCTCCAATCTTTTCCCACCAGCTCATGAGACAGTTTCTCAGAGGAGCTAAGAACTTAAGGCCCCCTAGATCTCCTCCCATTCCTGCTTGGGATCTCAACTATGTTTTGGAAAAACCCACCTTACCTCCTTTTGAGCCTGCTGCCACATCTGACATCAAGTTTTTATCTTGGAAGACAGCTATCCTGTTAGCTCTGACCTCTGCCAGGAGAGTTTCGGAGTTGCAAGCTCTCATGGCTGTGGAACCTTATATTATTTTTCATCAAGCCAGGGTGTCTTTAAGGACTAATCCTACTTTCATGCCTAAGGTGATTTCCAAAGTGGCTTTAAATCAAACTATTCACTTGCTAACTTTTTTCCCCACTCCTCAAAATAAGGGGGAAAGGATCTCGCATTCCTTGGATGTACACAGACAACTACGTTTTTACCTGGACAGAACCAAGGACATCAGGAAATCAGAGCAATTGTTTCTTATGCTTCAAGTTCCCAAGGTAAAGCTATTTCAAAACAGACCATTTCCAAATGGATTGCTCATGGAATCAGATTTTGTTATTCACACCATGGAAAGCAAATCCCAGGGACTATAAGGACTCACTCTACCAGAGCTGCTGCCACTTCAGCTGCCTTCCTCAGAGGAGTTCCTACCAAGGACATTTTGGAAGCTGCAACTTGGAGTTCAGTGCATACTTTTTCTAAGCACTACAGTCTACCTCTTTACTCTAAGTCTAGGGCAGGCTTTGCTTCTGCAGTCTTGCAGGGCCTTTTAGCCGCCCACTCTACTTTATGACCATCTCCCTTTTATTCTGCTTTGGGATTCAACCCTACAGTCAGGACTGCAACAGTGAAACACAATGAACATAGTACAGTTGTGTACACTTACCATAAATGTAGATGTTCGAGTGTCTTCACTGTTGCAGTCTGGGTTTCCCTCCCTCCTGTCCCCTCTTATTTTTTCTTTTGTGTGGTTCCTTTTTTCACCCTTCTTCTGAGGTGTATTTGCAAAGGGTATGAGATCTTACTAATTTTGGAACTCCTGACATCTGGGGCAAGAAAAACTGGAGAACATGGCGTCGGCTGTCAGCTTTGTACTCCTGGCGCTCTGACGTCAGGGAGCATGGCTGGACAGCCGACGCCAGACCCAGACTTTGGGATTCTGGCCGACCGAGGACTGCCTGCTGGCAGAGGAGAACCCTACAGTCATGACTGCAACAGTGAAGACACTCGAACATCTACATTTATGGTAAGTGTACACAACTGTACTTTTCAGGAACTGCTTTTGGTGCGAATGCGCATGCTTCTGGACCAAATACATAGACCTTTCACAATACGCCGACTATTTTACGTCTACAGTCTAATTCTAGTGTACATACAAATACAGTGATTGAACCTACCACTGTTATTCGACCACCAGTGGACTTAAATGAATGGCTTCAGGACAAACCATTGTTTTGTAAACCTACCATCGTACAAGCTTCTGCAGATGCAATCGGTACCTACAGAGACACTTTAAATAAACTGCACAACTCCCTTTTAAGGTATAAACCTTTTAGTATTGACAGTGCATACCTAAATGAGTGTTTAAAGCTATGTATTGTACCTAAAGGGCTTTGGATACATAAATATCCCAATAATGTGGTTAATGGGAGTGATTTTCATAAAGAACTTTTAAATATATTTGACAATTGCAGCCTTGACATTTTGAGGGCCATTGTAAGAAACAACGAGCATGAAATGAACATTTTACAGGAACAGATTGATATGTATAACACACGGGTTACTAATGATTTGTTGTTTAGCATTGAGGCTGAGAAAAATAGATATTATGAACTGAGGGTCCACATTGACAAAAAATGTGAAGAAATACTGAACAGAAAATATAAAAAAACATGACAGGGATACCAAGGAATACGAGGAAGGTAAACAATATCCTTTACCTAGATTTCAAAACTATACATCCAGTTCTCAGTGTAGTTTACACAACAATTCTAACACATTTCATACCCAACACCCAGTTAAATTGAATCAGCACACACTTGTTGGTTAGAATGCTGAGCATGTTTATCAGGATTCTTTTCCACGTAGGTCTGAGAGACTTCGTAACAAATACAACAATAACAACCTTTTTCACAGGGGGATCTACCATCAGAGAGGAGGGGGGCTACAGAGAGACCTGTTATCAGAACTAGTTGCTGCTGTGACTTCCCTCCATGGTGACAATTTCCAGGAGGTTAGTCGATCGGGATTTCACATTTTTAATTACAGCAGTCTAGAGGTCACTGACGATGTCTTTAATTTATTTATCAAAGGTTTTAAGTTTGTTCCCATAAAAAAAATAACCTCACACAGGTTATTTTGGATTTAAAAATGTTTATCAGAAAACTTAACTTAGAGAATATGTTTGGTGACAGTCCTTCAACATCCAGCTCAGTTGTTCCTAAAATAACAAGTATATTCAACCCAGCAATTCACCCATAACTGGGGAACTTAGAAAATGTGATAGAAACGGAGATAAGGAAAATGTTTAAATGTACTAAAGTAACATCTAGTTTAGATGCTAATAAGAAACAACTTTTGACTCAATTATGTTCAAACCGTATGATTCAAGTCATGGAACCAGACAAGGGAGGGGGTATTGTCCTAATGGACAAAATTTTGTATGAAGGCAAGATGTTTTCCATTTTACATGATGATTCAAGGTATAGCAAGGTTTAATGAAATTAACATCTCTTATAAGAAGATTGATTTGGCCCTCAAAGACCTATTATCAGGGGGTCATAGACTTTGAAACCTACAAGTATTTGGAAAACAATACTCCTAGAGTACCTTCCATCTTTGGGATACCAAGAGTTCATAAGAATACTGAGGATCCCCCCCTTACCCATTGTTGCTTCGGAAGGTTCCAAAATCTCCCCTTTGGCCAAGTACCTAGACTGGAAATTAAAACTTTTATGGAGAGGGGAACCCATATATTAAAGGATTCATGGGATTTTCTGAGCAGGGTAAAGTCCAAACATTTTTCATATGATTTAAAATTTGTCACAATAGATGTGGTGGATATATTTTCCGTTATCCCCCACAATACGGGGTTTACTTGGTTCGAAGAAGCTCTCAGAACAAGACCAGGGGCTACAGAATGTGACATATTTTTGTGTTTGGAGTTGGCTAAACTTGTCCTCAAAAACAATTTCTTGTTTTTTGAGGGGGAGTTCTTTCGACAAGAAACAGGAGTGACCATGGGGGCCAGTTGTGCCCCCACCTATGCAGACATAATCTTATCAGTGTGGGAACAAAAATATGTCCAGGCCAGCATCTACACTAAGTTTTGGACTTTATATGCCAGGTACCTTGACAACATTTTTATTTTTTGGGTGGGGAGTTTGGAATATTTAGATGAATTTATTCAGTACTTGAACCAAACTACCACCTTTCTTAAGTTCACCCATCAAGTCGCTACAGAAAATGTTAACTGTTTGAACGTTTCCTTATACAAAATGGAACAGGGCTTCAAGTCCACGATTTTTAGAAAACCCACATTCTCCAGCAACTACATCAGTTTTACTAGTGCACATCCACTTTTTCAGAAAAAAGGGATTGTAAAGGGACATTATGTACGTGTAAGTTTTATGACATCCCTAGATGTAGATTATAAGAATGAATGCACTACATTAGAACGTATGTTTTTGGAGCGAGGTTATCCTAGTGAACTCATTTCAAATATTAGAATGGATGTCACTCAAGGCAGGATGGAAAAGTACAGTCCCATCTTGGGTATTGGAGATAGTTTTCTCAACAAACATGGTACACAGATACAAACTAATTTGTGTTACAGTAGAGCATTTGTTACTAATTTTAGTGCAAATGCATACCAGATTAAGAATATAGTAGAGAAAGAATGGGGTAGATTTTTGGAATTTACTGACCTTCCTAACCTGAAAGACAAACCTGTAAAGGTAGTTTTTAGGAGAGGACATAACATCAACAATTTATTAGAACATGCCAATAACTCTAATGTTTTTCCACACAAAAGGAGGGGCACATATAAATGTGGGGCATGTTCTCAGTGTGTCTTTATTGCACAAAAAGAACAAGTCCTGGTTACCGCCAAGCAGAAACTGTTGACAGCACATTCTTATTCTAATTGTAACTCTCAGGGTTCAGTTTACTTAGTTACCTGTGGTGCCTTCAAAGGCTTTTATGTTGGGAAAACTGAAAGGCAACTGAAACGCAGGATTTATGAACACATTAATGATGTTAGTAACAGAAACAGCAGCAATACCTTATTTAGGCATACACTATTATGTTCCAATGCCAGTTTTTCTGTTTTTGTGATTGAAACAGTTCCCAAGGACTTGAGAATCTAAGTTAGAATACAGAGAAGCCTTTTGGCAGGTCGTACTCGAGGCCAACAAACCTCCAGGTTTAAACATTATTTCCTTGGTTCCCTTGTTAAAACTCATGTCTGCTAAACTTTGATTAAATAACTTTGTGTCATGTTAAATGTCTTTTTTACATAGTGTTCTCATTATTATATATATATTTTACAAAATATTCACATTTTTATATTTCTTACACTTTTATTTTTATTTTTCAGCATAATATGAACTCACTTTTGACTGTAGGTGCATCAGTTTTATTTGTTTTATATATTTTAAAATTTTTAATTCTCAAAGCGTTTCCATGATGTATTTATTATGTTAGTTACATTATATCTTTAAATATAAAGCATTGTTTTAATTTATTAATTAACTTAATGAGTATATATAGTGATGTAACAGTATTCAATCATTTACTACATCTGAGGAAGTCTGAGAGAAACTTGAACAAAAACGCTTGTTTGCTTCTCTTGTGGCGTTAATCTAATAAAGCAGTCTATTTTGTGTTTCAACATTACTCAAGAGTTTCCTTTGTGGTGCCTTTCATTCATAGTCCAGATTCTTTGGTTTTTGGTGTTTTCGCTGGACTTTACTCCATTTTTTGGGGTTGTTTTTATTGACTGTCACATGACTTTGCTATACTTTTAAACAGGAGAGCACTTTTGTGTTTGGCAATTTAAAACTTGACTTAAACATTCTAAAACCATTTTTTTCTGTGGAAGGACTGTGTTTAAATTACTATTTGGGACTGGTAAAGTGCATTAGAATGCTTTTTTTCCCTGTGTTTTTATTGGGAAAAAGTATCTTTTTACTACTTTAGAAATATTACCAACTAGCACTGCTTAGTTTCCCCAGGAAAGGGATACCGTTTTCATCTTGAACATGGAACAAGGGACTGGTCCCATGCTTGGTCCTTCTTCCATCTACAAAAAGAAACAGATAACTAAACAGCCTTTGCCACCACAGCAGGCTTAGCAGTTTGACTCGGCCGAAGGTGGGTGAATCTTCTGTGACCAAAGCTGGTTTCTCAGAACACTTTTCTTTTCTCCCAGATCTCTCTGGTGTTTCCTATACAGCCACTGTTGACCGAGGGTTAGAATTGTCCTCTGCAGCTGCTGGCCCAGGGGCAGGGAAGGTGTCCCTTCTTATTCAGAACATTGTGCCCATCCCTGGGGAAGCTGTTGCTGCCATTAAATATCTTGTTTGCTCTAATTTTCTTATCAAAAGAAACAGAAAACTAAACACACATCATCTTCTGTTCCATTTTCACTGGACAGGAGTAGTTTATTAAGTTTGACTTTGGTTCTTGTACAGGCTATTGTTGCCTTCTTTTCAGGTGGTTTCTGGTTAAAGAAAAAGGGATTCCTCTTTTCCTGAATAGATTAAAGAATTTGAATCTGGAGAGGAATGTGATAGGACAGATACAAGATTTTCTCCTCAAAATTGTGATTCAGACTGCAAGCAGGGAATGTTAACTAAATCCCCTGTCAAGGATTCTTTTTCTCTGAGACTATTTCCAGAATGTGCCAGTATTTTCAGTGGGAGGTCATTCCCTCTGAAAATTCTATGAAATCTTATATATGAAATTCCCAGAACCTCCCCCCATCACTCCAGTGCTGCCAGCATTGCAGGATGTGTTTGTCACAGCCAGCGGTTTCTCTGATAGCTAGCCTGCTGCATCTAAGAAAGCAAAAAGAATGCAAACACTTCCCTAGTCTTTCAAATTTTTATAAATTGATCCCAGACCTGAGCCAGCAGCTATAACTTTTGTCAATCCAGCTACTGCTAAGCATTTTGTTAACTCTGATCTATTTCCTTCAGAGAAGGATGGTAAAATGATTGATAAGTTTGGGGAAAAAAGTGCATTTTGAATTGTCAGAATTCATATGCTAAAGTTTATTCTAACTAGTTGTGAAAGTACAAGGAATATTTTATCTGCATTTCATTCGTGATGAAAACTCTGCTTTTGGGTTCCGAGATTGATTTAGCAGGGGTAAAGATGGCAGTGGGAAGAAATCCTTCCTTTACAAGGAATTTTTCCACATCCACCAGACCAAACCCCTCTGTTTCCTCTTGTCCTACAGCACATGCCTTCTCAGGGGTCAAGAATGTTACTGGTACCAAAGAAAGAAAAAGATTGGAAGCCAGACACAAACCATTCCTTCCTAAACCAGTTTGTGATAGTGCCCACGTTCAAAATGCTTTCACTGCACAATCTTTCATCCCTTCTTCATCATTTGAGTTTTTTGGTAACCTTAGATTTAAAAAATGCATATCAAATTCCTATCCATCCAAACTTCAGAACTTTCTTATGATTTTATGTGTCTAGATCACATTATTAGTTCTTTACTTTGCCCTTCTGGTTGTCCACTGTTCCAGGAATGTTCACAAAGTGTATAGCTACAGTTGTGCGCCACACTGCAGACTACAAGGTTGCCATATGTTTTTCATATTTAGACAACTTGCTTATCTTTACGCAGCTTTTTCAAAATGTCAGGAATCTCTCACTTGGTGAGAGATCTGTTATGCAGGCTGGGATTCCAAGAGAACATTCAAAAGTCTTTTTTGACTTCATCACTCAGGATTGTGTTCTTGGGATGTCTGCTGGATACCTCAGTACAAAGTGCTTTTCTTCCACAGAAAAAAAAGCAGATCTATATTTAGATCTATTCCAGGAGTCTTCCACTCAGACTTTGGTAACTGCAAGGGAAAACCTCAAAATTATGGGCTTCATAGCATCTGTGATTCTCATGATACCTCTGGCAAGACTCCACATGAGGAAGCTCCAGTGGTGTTTGAAGATTCTTTGGTCCCAACACTAACACCCATTATCTTTTCAGATTCCAGTTCTGGGATTTGTGAGAAGAGAAATCACTTGGTGGAGACATCAAATATCCCTGAATCCAGGTCTCCCCTTCTCCTTTCTTACTCCAAAGCAGTTACTCACCACAGATGCCTCATACTTTGCTTGGGAGGCAGTGCCAAGAAGGATGAAAGTGCAAATTGTGTGGTACAAGAAGGGCAGGCCCAAGCACATAAATGTAAAACAGATGGTAGTCCTTATCAAGCCACTCAACTTTATGAGTCACCTTTAGTCTTCAGTGATGTGGTACAGTAACAGGCTATGGGGATCCAAGACTTATCCCCTCTGCAGACTAGCCATTTTAGCATGGGATATAGCTTTACAGGACACTCTCACTACATTCTTTTGGAGCATAATTGTGTTGCAGTCCAGCTAAGCAGGACAAAGGCAGACCCTTAGGAATGGTACTTGATGAGGGTGTCTTCCAAGAGTTGATCATCTGTGGGAGTTCCTTATGTAGAACGTACTGCCTGCTTGCTGAATAATCAGATGACAAAATTCTGATCCAAGACTTCATGCAAAAAGGCCTGGAAGGCAGATGCTTTTTTCTTTTACTTTTCCTTGGACAGGAATGTTCCTGTATGTTTTTCCACCCTTTCCACTGATACCCAGTTGCTTGCGAAGATTCAGAAGGAATCCCCCAAGATCATTGTGGTGACTCCCTTTTGGCCCAGGTAACAGCGGTCCTCCCTTCTTTTGGAACTGGCCATTACCACAAGCTTCCTCACAAACTGGATGTACTCACAGAAGAACAGGGATGTTTGGTGCATCCTGATACCAAACAACTTTAACAACCTGCCTGGATGGTAGGGTCTTAATACCTTTTAGGCACCTGTTACTGAGGATGTGCCACACAAACTAACAGAGACAAGAAAGCTTGCTACTGGAAAATCATATATTAGCAGATGGAAAAGTTTTTCTAGTTGGTACCAGCAACATAACCAGCACCAATTCAGGGCTAGTGTTTCTCTGGATTTGCAATATTTGTGTGAGTTATTTTCCTGTGGCACGTTGTACTCCTCAGTTAAGGGAGATTTGTGAGCCATTTCAACATGTCTAACCATGGATCCTCCTCTTTGAAGGCATTCCTGTGTCAAAATGTTTTTGAAAGGGCTTTTGCATAAGAGAACTACAAGAAAAATGGTAGCCCCTCTCTGCCTGACTTGAGATTCTTAATATAGAAAACAGTTTTTTCTAGTTGCTCTGATCTCTACAAGAAAAGTATCTGAATTGCAAGCTCTTATAAAGGGTCAAGCTTATCTTATTTTCCACAGAGTTAGTGTTTCGTTGAATAATATTTTTTTTTATACCAAAAGTGGTATCCAAGTCTACTATAATCCAAAATGTCCAGCTCCCCATTTTTTTCTTGAATCCCAAAAATGAGGGAGAAAGGATGCTTTATACCTTGCATGTCACATATAACTCTGGCACTATCTTGACAGAACAGAATCTTTCAGAACTTCTGATCAGTTGTTCATTTCTTGTGATGGTAAGAAGGGACAGCCTATGTCAAAGTAGACTGTTTTCAATTAGTTGTCTTGCACTATTGCCTTTTGTTCTTCCCACCAAAACAAAAATATTCCCAGGGTCACAGCACTTTCTGTCAATGCATTGGCTTCATCTGTGGCTTTCTGGAAAGTGCTGGACTCTAAAAGTATTCTAGAAACAGCAACTTGGTCCTCTGCATAGACCTTTACAAAGCATTACAAGTTCGATTCCTTCTCCTGGTCTTGAACAGGTTTTGCTAGAACCCTTCTCCTTCCACCTCCCAGATGTCCTTCAAGGATGCATCTGCAGTCCTAACAAATGGGTTGTCCTGCCTCAGGCAGCCCCTCGGTCGGCCGGATTCCAAAGTCTGGGTCTGGCCTCGGCTGATGTCGCACTCCACCCGACGTCATAGCTGCTGTCAATTGGGTATAAAGGCATCAGCCGATGCCATTTTCCTCAGTCTTTCTTGCCGCGCGGTGCCCGAAGCAGAAGCTGTTCGCAAGTGCCGGTCGGTCAGATCCAGAGATTTCTACTACCGAAGACTTCTAAAAAGCTAAGTACCCCGTTGGGGACTCTTTCTTGCCTCAGACGATGTCAGAAAAAGTAAATAATTGTTTAACTTGTGGGAAACAAATACCTCATAAGGATTTCCACTCTTACTGCCTTCCTTGCTTAGGCCCAGACCACGATGTAGCAGCTTGTCTAGCCTGTGCTTCCTTCAACCGACGGACACTTAGACGTCGGTCGGAGTTTGCGGAGGAGTTTTTTGGTCCCACTTTTGCTTACAAAATGCCATCGGAGACTCCGACTTCACAATTAGCTAAAAAGCGTAAGGAAAAGGACCGACACTCGCGGTCCGCGGTTTCGGCCGAAACCACGGTTAAGCCAACCGTGAGTGTCTTGGTTTCGGCTGAAACCGAGTCCTCGGTTCTTCCTTCGGCCGAAAGCATACCTCCTACAGCCGAGGCCTCACACAGCATGGCTGAATCTGCTACTGAAATTTCTCCTGCTGTAGCAGGCACCCAGGATTTATCAGATACTATTCCTTTAGACATATCTACTCCTGCACGTGGAGCTGCTAGGCCCCCTGCATCCATGTCTATCAAGGCTTTCTCTAGGGCTAAAGCAGCTAAATCTTCTAAGGCCTTGCCTGCTAAAACCCCCTCACACAGGCCTAGCTCTAGTTCCCAAATGCTCAGCCTGGCAGAGGATCTCATTTCTTTGATCAGGGGATCCCAACCTCACCATGACAGGGCCTCTCATCCCCCTCCAGAGAAGAGGCCTAGAGCAGAGCCCCCTGAACCAGTTTCTACGGATTATTCCTCTGATGATTCAGAAAACTCAAATCCTCCAGAAGGCCCTTATTCTCCATATGAGGATTCTGATGCAGAAGACTCCATTCCTTCTGCCTCTCCTCCTGAGGAATTTTCTTTTGGGGAAACCTTGCATGCTATGAGGGAGCAATTTCAATGGCAGGGCCAGGATTTTTCAGATTCTAGGAAACGGCTCAGGACCTTTTTACATTTGCCACAGCATAGGCCTTTAGCCATTCCTCCAGTACTAACAGTTGTGGATGATGCATTCAATGATGCTTGTACTGCCCCTGACTCTCTTCCCCCGGCCCCTGCTAAGCCCGACAGATACTACAGGGTCCCGGACACACATTATCACTTGTATAAGGCTCCTATTGCAGATCCTGAAACTATTTCTCAGGGCCCCAAAGCTGTAGCAACTGCCAAACACCCTCCCCTCTGAAAGAGAATCTAGAGCATTAGAGAGATGGGGTAAAAAAGTTTATACTTCTGCTACTCTTTCGGCTAGGGCCTTAAACTGTCAATTCCACATGATTCAGTATCAGGAATTTTTGTTAGATCAGCTAAATAAAAAACTATCCTCTCCTGAACCTATAGACCGTAAGTCCCTTCAGGATTTGGTACATAACACTCAGCAGGTCAGTAATCATTCCTTAAAATGCGGCTATGATGCACTGGAGGCTTCCTTTAGATCAGCTATGACTGGTACAGTGATCAGAAGGCATGCATGGTTAAAAGAGCAATCCTTACCAGACCATGTAAAGTCAAAGCTCCTAGATGCTCCCATGGAGAAACTCAGTTTGTTTGGCTCCCCTGCACAGCAAGTGTTAAAGAAAGTGGAAGAAAAAGCAAAATCTGTCCAAACAGTCAAGGATTTCTTACAGGTCCAGCCTCCTAGGTTTAGTAGAAATTGGCCTTCGAAGAATTGGTCCTTTCCAGACACCACCAGAGCACAGAGAGGCAGAAATAGGCTCAAGAGGCAGAGGTCAATCCAGAGGTGCCTACAGGGGACGTCAGTGGCAGCCTAACAACCAGAGAAGTACTGCCACAGATCCAGCTACTACCACTTCCACAGGACAGTCACAGTGACTTGGCTCTGATACCGCCTACCAGGGAACAACTGGAAGCACCCTTAGGCGGAAAGCTAGCCTTATTTTCAGTAAACTGGCATTACATTACAGGAGACAAATGGATTTTACAGACAATAGACAAAGGTTACGGGTTTCACTTCCATACTCTACCAAGGAAGAGAGGAATGCCAAACCTACCACCAAACCAAAAAACAAACGCTCTAGGACAAATCAACCACTTACTAAGGATGATAGCTATAGAAAAGGTACCGGCTATGGAACAAGGACAAGGATTTTATTCCAGACTTTTCCTGGTGCCAAGAAAAGAAAACTAATGGAGACCTATTCTCGACCTGTCCGCTCTGAACACATATCTCATTGTTCCAAAATTCAAAATGCTGACCCTACAGCAACTTCTTCCCATGCTGGGCAAGGAGTCTTGGCTGGTGACTCTAGATCTCAAGGAGGCATACCTGCACGTCCCTATTCGACCAGATTGCAGAAGATACCTCAGATTTCTTGCAGGATCAGAGCATTATCAATTCTCAGCATTGCCCTTTGGCTTATCTACTGAGTATTCACGAAATGCCTGGCATCAGTAATTGCTCATTGCAGGCTTCAGGGAGTTCAAATTTATCCATACCTGGATGACTGCCTGATACAAGCGGACAACAAGATCAAATTAACAAAAGATTTGGAAAAGGTTATTCACCTATTGCAGGCCTTGGGATACACAGTCAACATAAAAAAGTCAAGGCTGGTACCATCCCAAAGGATTACATTCTTGGGTGCAGAACTGGACACATCAAATCAAATGGCATTTCTCACAGCAGAAAAGCAAAAACAACTACCACTCTATTTCATGGCATTAACAACGCAGAACCAGCTTACAGCAAGGAAAGTCCTGCAAGCCCTGGGTTACATGGCATCCTGCATAATATTGATCCCACATGCCAGACTACATATGAGGAAGTTGCAATGGTACCTAAGGAATTTATGGTCTCAGCACAAGCACAGCCTAGAAACCCAAATTCCAATAATTCCATGCCTGAAGCAAGAATTCCTGTGGTGGGCTCAAGCCTGTCAGTTGAACAAAGGACTGCCTTTCCACAGCCCTCACCCAAGCCAGACTATCACCTCGGACGCCTCAGACCTCGGTTGGGGGGCACACATGGCAGACAAGTGTATACAAGGCCTATGGACACAGGACCAGCTGAACCTACACATAAATCAAAAAGAGATGCTGGCAGTGAAACAGGCAATTCAGACATTCAGACCGTTACTTCAACAAGGTCATTTGCTGATAAGGACGGACAACACCACAGTTATGTGGTATATCAACAAGCAGGGAGGCACACATTCATATCCTCTATGCCGGATGGCAATGGACCTGTGGAATGTGGCCCTGAACCTCAACATTCAGCTCCAGGCCATATTTGTGCCAGGAAAAGAAAATATACTAGCAGACACCTTAAGCAGAACTACCACGGATGCCCACGAATGGATGCTGCATCCGGACATCTTCAAATCCATTACAAAGAAATGGGGCTACCAGAAATAGACCTGTTCGCATCCCCACACAACCACCAATTGAGAAAATTCTGCACAAGGACATACCGCCCACTTGCTTGGAAGGTGGACTCCTATCCTTCAGTTGGGAAAACCTAACAGCATATGCATTCCCACCTCTTCCTTTGATGCACAAAGTGCTACTGAAGATCAAAGAAGATCACCCAAGGATCATACTGATAGCTCCAGACTGGCCGAGGCAGCATTGGTACCCGCTTCTGAGGAGTATGTCTCGGGCACACGCATGGCCTCTACCTCTAGTTCCTTTGCTGCTAACACAGAACAACTTCAAGATCCTGCATCCAAACTTGAAAACACTGCAGCTAGCTGCTTGGAATCTTACATAAAACAAAATAACCCAGATTTATCTCAGAGGGTTAAAGACATTATCCTGGAGGCTCGCAGACCCTCCACAAGGAAGACTTATTCAACAAAATGGAAAAGATACCTCATTTGGAGTGCAGCAAAAGGAGAAAATGTATCATTGGCAAACATAGCTAACATCCTGGAATATTTAGCAGAACTTTTCCACAATGACCTGTCTTACTCCTCCATCAAGATTCATGCATCAGCAATTTCAGCAGAATATAACATGGATCCTCCAGTCTTCTCTCATCCTCTACTCAGGCAGTTTCTGAGAGGAATTAAAATGTAAAGCCTCCAAGGAAGCCACCTTTGCCTACATGGGACCTGAACTTTGTGCTAGAAAAGTTAACACTTCCCCCTTTTGAACCAGCAGCAACAGCAGAATTACAGTTCTTATCTTGGAAAACTGCTTTCCTGCTTGCAATCACTTCAGCAAGAAGGGTTTCTGAATTACAGGCATTAATGGCATTACAGCCCTTCCTTATCTTCCATCAGGATAGAGTGTCCTTGAGAACTAACCCTACTTTTATGCCAAAGGTGGTCTCCAGGGCATCATTGAACCAAGCAATCCACCTACCAACATTCTTCCCCAACCCACAGAACAGGGGGGAAAGACTACTGCATACCTTGGATGTACACAGACAATTGCGCTACTACCTGGACAGAACCAAGAACAATAGAAAAACTGACCAGCTTCTGGTAGCATATGCAGCAGGAATGGAAGGAAAAGCAATTTCAAAACAGACAATCTCAAAATGGATAGGAAATTGCATTAGATTTTGTTACTCCTTTCATGGAAAGACAACTCCAGAAAACATCAGACCTCACTCCACAAGGGCTACAGCCACTACTACAGCTTTCTTACGAGGAGTGGCTACCAAAGACATTTTAGAGGCTGCTACTTGGAGCTCCGTGCATACATTTGCCAAGCATTATAATCTGCCTTTATACTCCAGATCCCGAGCAGGTTTTGCCACTGCTGTTTTGCAAGGGATCTTAACTACACCATAATCTTCTTAGTGCCTCCTCCCCCAGTTTGGCTATGGTATTCTACCCATTTGTTAGGACTGCAGATGCATCCTTGAAGGACATAGTACAGTTTTGTACCTACCATAAATGTAGATGTCCGAGAGGTATGCATCTGCAGTTAGGATTACCCACCCTCCTTCCCCTCTTTGGTACTCCTAGGGTATTTGCCCATTTTGTAGCTAGCTGGGGGAATCTATTATGGTGTATTTGTTTGTATATATGTACATACATGTTTATTTTTGTTTGCTCTCTACTGTTTGGAATCATTTGCATTTATCCAAATTTAGCCTTCCTAGAGGGCACCTGGCATTTGGGGCAAGAAACACTGAGGAAAATGGCGTCGGCTGATGCCTTTATACCCAATTGACAGCAGCTATGACGTCGGGTGGAGTGCGACATCAGCCGAGGCCAGACCCAGACTTTGGAATCCGGCCGACCTAGGGGCTGCCTGAGGCAGGACAACCCATTTGTTAGGACTGCAGATGCATACCTCTCGGACACCTACATTTATGGTAGGTACAAAACTGTACTTTCTTAGCTGTGGTAATCTACCCAAGTCTATATTATATCAGTGGAAAGTAAATACATTGATTACCTCTTCATCAATCCATTTTCAGCTAAAGCAAAACTCTACGAACGATCGTTACATCCAAATTTTTCCCATGGTAAATAGCCAGTGGCCCAAGGTAATGGTTTCATAAAAACAGAATTGATTTATTTTATTTATTTAAGTTTGAGTTTGATGACTGGCGTTTTCAGTGGAGGCCCGGGGAGAAAAGCTCC